>NW_005319262.1:0-1134 GCF_000412655.1 Myotis brandtii
TTTATTTTTTATTGATGACTCATGGACAAATCTATGTTATTGCAATTTTGGTTTATTCTAAAATAATGGAAACACTTTTATGTGAAGAATTTATTTTATAGTGCACACTCCACATTACTGTGTATTTATCAAATATCATTATCTAATAAACTACTCTTCATTAACCTCCTGTTTAAGGCTTGTATTTATAGGACATCATAAGATTAATGTGTGTTTATTTCATCTATTCACAGTTCCTGATGACGTGTTTGCCCAAAATTATATATGGAAAGGCTCTTACAACTTCAAAGGCAGGAAACAACCCATGACCTTGACAGTTACTAGTTTCAATGCTTCCACTGGGAGAGTGAATGCCACACTCAGCAACAGCAACATGGAACTGCTACTCTCAGGTATTACCTTACAGAGCAACAAATAACGCCTTCATTCCCATCATTTTTGTTAGTGATTTTGATACTGTGAAATATTCGTTACTTTTTAATGACATAATTCATTCAGAAACAGGCTTTCTGTTTTGTTTTGCGTTTTTTGTTTGTTTTTGGATTGATGCATAAATATTTCCAGACTAATATAAAACTCTGTGATACTGAATAAAGCTCCCTTGGGAATATTTTTGTGTAACTAGAATGAGACATCATGAAATAGAACAGAACTTTTAATTTGAATATAACTAAATCTTCCTCTGTTCTCATGACACCAAAGAGACTGGACTTGTGATTTGCCATCTATTTTATGGTCACAGAATCATGTCTTCAAATGAAAATGTTTAGGGCAGCATAAGTTAAGACAGAAGAAGTAGAGCTACACTACTGTAAACAGGCATAAGGGACCCACGCCACTGTCCATCTGCTTGGCCTAGTCAGATCTCTGTTTTCTCTATCTAGTGCACACTTCTCTCATTATCTTTGATTACTGTTTTTGCAGACTTTCAGATGTTTTCTCAGATTTCATCTTGTCAACAGTATGCCTGATGAGCCTTCTAAAGTAGCCTTCACACTACAAACACAGTCAGACCATATCTCAGAGGTTAGAACAGCATCTGAAACAAAATAGGCCTAAAATATTGTCAAAGTAATGAATTTGAATTATTGCTCTCAATAAATACATTTTTAAAATATTAATATTGCAAATATG
>NW_005319263.1:0-1134 GCF_000412655.1 Myotis brandtii
TGGCTTTTATATATATAAATAGATACCTAGCCCCTTTAAGATTATGTTACTCTGTTTTTTCATCTTTATATATCTTGCTCATATATTATTTGATATAATTTTAGTCAAACCTATTAAATACTGTACACATTTTCTTAAAGTGTACAGTCCAGGAAATATCATGTTTGTCATAAGTAGAATTTCCATGGCAATGGAGTTCCCAAGCAGCCCACTGCCTTCTGCCTGGCAATGACCTGGGCATACCCTGGGCACTGCAGTTAGCCATCGTCTTCGTCACTCCCTCCCTTTTGTCTTTATATGGAGTGTGTGATCACTGGCCTACAGACACTTATGTGGTAACAAATCTCCTCATAACCTTTTCATGATTGTTTTACTTTAGCTTATTCTGCTCACCATTTTCTGCAAATCAACCCCCGCCCCTTATCCCTGCTTCTCCTTTCCTAATAAATGGAAAACTGGAACCAGACAATGGTCCCAATGTCAAGCCTAATGCTGAAGGTCAATTGAATCTAAATGGACATGTTAGAATAATAGCAGATGTTGAACATTTATCCATTCAACACATAATTATTGAGCACCTATTCTGTGCTAGGCCTTATTCCAGTTTTTGGATATTGCAAAACATGTAGTAGGAAATAAGTGATGAACAATGATAATGGAAGTGTTGTTTAAACAACTTACTTTACTATAATTTCAATCTTACAATTGGATTTTAACCAGACACCATATAATTGCCTTATAAGACAAATCATCATACTTTACTAACGTGCTGTGGGTAGAATAAATGAAACATCAAATATAGTTTTTTGGTACAAAACTTGAATTCCATATAAACACATATCCTTCTTTGGCTATTGTAGTTGAAATAACTGATTGATTTTAATTTTTATCTTTCAATAGCAGGCACAGTACTGGTACAATGCAATTTAACTGAAAATTGACATTTTATATCAAGGAAAAAAGAGGCTGAATTATAAAAATTAATGTGGAATCTATCTTATCAGGCTTGCAGGCAAACAAAAGAAGAAATAAAAATTATTGTATTCTTTATATCCAGAATTGGTACTATTTTTACATCATCATATTGCTTTGTGGTAATATAACTTTTACCTTTACATATTCATTTTTAAAAAA
>NW_005319264.1:0-1134 GCF_000412655.1 Myotis brandtii
TAAGTGCAAGGAAGGAGTTTAGACTTAAATTGGAAAGTGCTTACTTAGGATGGGAAAGTGGTGTAAGTCAGTTAATTTGTCTAGCTAATCATTTTCAAGTCAGAGATGAAAACAAACTGATTCTTCTGAGAACCCTAACATGCAAGCTAATTTTTCCAAAGTTGTATTTTGGAGCAAGTATGAACAGAGATGATGATGATGAGATGCAATTTTTATTTTCCTTCAGTTATGAATCTCTTGTGATGGGTCAGAGCAAAGGTAGTGCAGGGGTGCACTACCTGCCGTGGAACAATTCCTCCTGCTCCCAGCACATCTGTCTAAAGGTGTAAGGTTGCTTGTTAAGCTCAGAAGCATATCTAGGGATCTAATTAAAGTGCATTGGCCTCCTCGCATGTTGATTTGGAATCACAGGTGGAGCAGAAACTATGTGAACCTTATGGAATTGTGTTTAACTCTCACTTGCAATTGGAAAGTGACCTCCTCTTTTTCTCCTACCTTTATTAATAGACACATGTATTTTGGTCCTCTTACTATTTCTTTTTATTTCAAACTTTTTATGTAAATGATTTTGGTTTTTGTCATATTGGTCTGATTCTCCTGAAGTTGCTTTTATGTCAGCAAGATGTTAAGACTGTGTGATGGACGACATGTTGAAGAAAAGGTACTTGGCTAACTCGTTCCTTATTACTTCTGGAATGTGGCAAGCTTCAGTTTCATTCAATAGAGTTTACACAGCTGTGCATAAGGACAACTTATGAGGCCTTGGAGTTCAATCACTCAGCAAAATAAATCAATCAACAAATATTTATTGGACATCTCTGTTGGTAGAAAAAGGTATCTAGAGTTGGTGCTGGAACATTTTACTAATCCACCGGGGAAGAATTTAAGTTAAAAAGACTTTTAATAATTATCAAATATTATAGATAATTTAGGATGTGTTCAGAATTGCTAACTATGTTATGAATAGATCTATGTGAAATTGTGCACGTTTTGTGGAGTGATAGGCACAAGGTCTAAAGAAACTTGCAATCAAATATCAATATTCCCACCTGGCTGGTATGGCTCAGTGTTTGAGCATTGGTTTATACACCAGGACGTCATCAGTTTGATTCCTGGTCAGGGCACATGCCTGGG
>NW_005319265.1:0-1134 GCF_000412655.1 Myotis brandtii
GGGGGGGGGGAAGGCAGCATTGACACTCTTCTTTTTCTTTTTCTTTTTTTCAGATTCAGAAGAGTAAAAAACATCTCCCAGACAATAAGAGAGGCTGCCAGTATCTTGCATCATTTTAGCTGAGCTTCTTCATTCTCCTCCTCCTCCTCCTTCCACAAAGCTGGGGATGGCGTGCAACTTTCAAAAACAAGCCCCCCACACTTGGCCTTGTTTCATGCCATCTCCTCCCAGATGACTGGCTGGGAGCTGGCTTGGGGGCCTTAGAACTCTGGGAGATGGTCCTTATCCCCCAACCCCCAGCAAACAAAACCACTTGAGATTTTGCACAAACAGAACCAAAACATGAAGGGACTTCCTCAGAATCCTTTGCTAATGCCCTGGCTTTCAAGGCACCCATCTGGCCTGATGACAGTGGACATCATGGAGATGCTGAGAAAGGCCTGAAGAGGCCACACACGCAGCAGTTGCCATTTTATTACTGCCCATGCCGTTACTTCGCGTCGTGATTTTAGCACGGGCTGCCGATGGTGGAGACAGCCGGGCCGGCTTCCCTCCCAGCCTCTGCTTGCCCCTTTCCGGAGCCAGGAACATTCTTTTTTTTCACCAGGTTCCCTGCAGACTTAAAAAATTGTTCTTAGGCTTTTCTTTCCATCTATATACTATGAGATTCTTTTTGTTTTATAAAAAAAGATGTTTCCTATAGCAATCTTTCTTTGATATTTAATTTATCTGTGTATTCGTTCATAAGAACCTGAATGTTTCTGCTGATGACCATGCTGTTCAGGTGGAAACCCAGTGTTTCACTGGGTAGCATCATCGCTGAGTGGTTGTTGACATTGTGACCACTGGCGGGTCCTCTTCTTTTGGAGATCTGTGCTGTGACTTAATTGCTCTTCTGTCTATTCCTGGAAGTGCTTCGGGCCTTTGTAGCAGGGAGATGTGGCAGAGAATTCTGTTCGTTTTAGTGAGCCTTTAGAGGTACCCAATAGGAGATGATTCACAGCACAGATCAAGAATAAGAGGTAGTCTGGAAAGAGAATCAAGACACAGCCCCCTGAAAGCAAGTCAGACGAGACCCAGTGGAATGCTGGGAAAGCAATTTTATGGGCCTAAATGGTGTGATTTGGATGAAAC
>NW_005319266.1:0-1134 GCF_000412655.1 Myotis brandtii
ATTTCAGACTCTCGGTCACCCAAGCGCCAAGGATGCACTGACTGGTAGGACAGGATTAACACAAGAGGGACAGGCAAGGATCGGAAAGCCCTCGCACCTGTGAGAAGCCAGGCCAGAGGGCAGATTTGAGTTGTTTTACTGAATAACGAAAACTCAACCCAACCACACAAAACAGAAACAACACTTTGAGAGCGGCTATTCAACAAATGTAAATGTAAGATTCATGACTTTTGTAATATATAATGCACAACAGCAAAAAGAGGGTCTAATTAACTTAGAATTGAAGGGAAAATGTGGATTTTTCCATTTATTTGGGGATGTTAGACTATGTGCTTTCAGATGTCAAGGGAAGAGACAGCATCTTAACAAATCAATAATAAATGCAGTCTTAATTAAAGGTACTTTAAATTAATTAACTTTTGTTCTATATATCCCTCTTACGCTCTTGTTGCCTTCTATTTTAACTGATACCAAGAGAAGAACAAAGTACAACACAAACCTAGTTAACAAAAATATATATCTATCTTCGTAGCTTCTGGGCATAGAAGTAAATTTATGACAGTTTTAATGCTAGCTTGAGAGTAACTAAATCCAATTATAATTATCTTGCTGGGAAGAGAAATTAATTAAACATCCAGAGATAAAGACCCCCCAGCAAAAGTAGCATAAACACACAATTGGAGAAGGACAGGGCCTTGAAATAAAGAGGAGGAGAAGGGAAAGGCAATATTTAGCCCATCTGTTCGGACAGTAATGGGACAAGGTAATCTTTTCAAGAGAACATGGAGTGCATTACCCTGGAAATGAGACTACCTGGCGGGCAGAGTCAGCCAATTCCCTAATTCTCCTTCAACTTTGTGATTTGCTAATGTGAAACACATGTCTCCCTTTTGCACTAAGTTCAAATGACTCTGGAATTCCAACCGTGCGGCTCAGCGACTGAACCAGAACAAGGGGAGAACTTGTCAGGATTTAAGAGCTTTCAGCAAAGCCCTTCAATTGCAGCCAGCACCCTATTCCACAGAAGGATATCAATTATAGATAGTGACTTGCTTTAGCAGGCAGTCGGGACTGTCAGACACTAGATAGACAACCATGAAGAATCATGAATCTTTCTATTAACTGTAAGAGGGG
>NW_005319267.1:0-1135 GCF_000412655.1 Myotis brandtii
GCGATGAGGTTTAGGTAGGCAGAGGGTGGCAGACCCCAAGCAGAGAGGAACGCAGGAACAAAAGATGAAAAGGGTACAGTTCTGGGAAGAGTTTGGGCTCAAAGAGTGTGTATGGGGATGCCATGCTCTGCCCAGAGGCAGCGCCATGTCCCAGGCGGGGCCCAGGCTGTCACTGCCCAGGCTCCAGGCCAAGCTGCTTTGCTTGTGAGCTGTGTGGCCTTGAGCCCATTGCTCAATCTCTCTGTGCTTCGGTTGCTTCATTTGAAAAGTGGGAGTAATAATAGTACTTACCCCCTGGTTTGTTTATAAGGATGAAAAGACTTAATTACTAGTAAAGCTCTCTGGAATAGGTTAAGAGCTGTATGGATTATATACATACACCTGCTAAGGTTATGAAACAAGATAATCCATGTTATTTGTACCTATCACAAAATAAGCTATCATTAAATGTTAACTATTATTTGTTAGTAATATGTAGTAGAACCAGATTACAGAGGGCCTTAGATACTTGAATCAAGAGTGTAGCCTTGATCACAGAGACCGTGGGTAACAAGAACAATTTTCAGGGGCAGAACAATATGAGGGCAGTGTATTATTAGGAATCTTATTTTACTTGACAATTTTGTACAACAGGATGAAAAGCCTTGCTTGAGCATGAACCAGATGTAAATGGCTTGGGGAGGTGGGGTGGGTTTCAGAACAGTTACCTGCTTGACGATATCCCAAATGCTGCTGCAGTTAAGACAGAGAAAGAAGTGAGCACAGTCGGTCAGGACGAAGAGAAATGAAAACCCTAGAGATAAGCGCCCCAAACCTAAAAAAGTTAGAGAAGAAAACCAAAGGGCTCTGACACCCCATAAAGGGACACGAGCCCTGAGTCCAGCCGCAGACCGTGCTCTGGAGCTCAGAGAGGTAAGAAAGAGCGACGCCATGATCTTTATTTTCTGGATGAGAGAACTGCTTTGTCCTTGCTGAAGACCAAACAGCCAGCAAGTAGCAAGACTAAACTCAAACTCAAAGTTTCTGACCCCGTCCCCTCCCTTAACCACATTTAGGTATTTCTAACATCATTCGCTCACTATAGTTCACTTAATATAGATTCATGTTGCTATGAAAAAAGCTCCTAGATTTATTG
>NW_005319268.1:0-1135 GCF_000412655.1 Myotis brandtii
AGCAGTTCAAAGAGATGGTGTCTTGTATATCTCTCATAGCACTGTAACCTCCAAATGCACTCTGTGACTTATGCACTTAAATTTAATTAATTGTTCCTCTCCCTCCTTTAGAATGTAAGCTCTAGAATGATAGGATTTTTGTTTGCTCCTCACTACTGCATTTTTCTTAGGTTTCAATCAAGTAGGAAGGCGGGATGCAAGTTAATTTGGTACTATTTAAAAAATCCAACTTTGCAAGTAATTATTTTAAAAATGCTAATGCACATGTTTAAGATTGTATTATGTAACTCATAACACTGTGATAATGAGGGCACCGGGAAGATTTTTGTAACCAATTCAAAGAACAAATCAAAGAAGCACAAATTTATATACAGTAAAGAAAAGTTGAAATGAATATGCAAGTAGATACAAAGTTGGTTTTTGCCAAGGGGTGGGCAATTCGACTTGTGGACATAATAGACAAAATTTATCTGTTTGACTAAAGGCAAGGATTATTTTTCATTCCAGTGAGTTAACTATACGTTAAAGAGTGTGAAATAGTTGAAAGACTTCAAAGGGTGACATTGCTTAATATTATGTGGGTTTCAAGTGTACATGTCTGTGATACAGACGAGATAATCTAGGATGCCTTGCTCTAAAGTGTATATAGTTTTTCATGGGAAACATCAGAATCATTTGCTTATTCCCAATTTTTTATAGTCTTCCCTGCTTTTGACCAATAGTAATCTCAAAAAATAAAGACATTGTTCTTGATTAAAAAATAAGACTGGTCTCAGTAGGTTTAGCTTGGTTATTTACATAGGTGCAGCAAGTATTAACTTGCTTTTTAAGACAGCTTAAGTTGGGTTTTCTGGAAATTTCCATAAGAAATCTCAGACTGGCTTTGAAAGTCCCTAACATTTGCCATTCTGAAGCTAGAAGGCCAAGTCCAAAAACTCTACCAGATTTCCCTGCAGTATCTATAAATGTGGGGTTCTCTATACTCAAGTCTCCCAAATTATTCAAATATTTTTGCCCTGTCAGAAAGTGATATTCTTTACCACCTGTAATGCTGAGCCCCTATTATGCCAGGTACAGGCCAGTGTTCTTGTGAGGGCTCCATAAAAGTCAAGTTTTTAAAATTAAATTTATTGGG
>NW_005319269.1:0-1135 GCF_000412655.1 Myotis brandtii
GTTAGACAAATTTTAAGAATAATTTTACCAACAGCTAGAGTTTTTAATATCACATTAATTGCCTCTATAATTTAACAAATAAATTCTTTATTTTTAAATAAAACTATAGAAAAATAAATATAAATTCATGTAAGTTCAAATTTTAAATTCAAATAGTGTTGACCAATATGACTCAATAATACATTTTGGCATCTAAAAATGATATTACTTCATTTGTATAGTGATAATCATTCAATATTACACATGTGCAGAAACATGAAAACAAACTAAAACTAATCATATACAATTAGGAGAAATTACTTCTATTAAGATATAAGTTTTTTAAATAAACTATGTTTTTACATGTGCTTTGACCTTCAGTTTAGGCGATTATGGGTAACTTTAATGTGTTTGGTTCTGCAGATATTCATTAAAAATCCAGAGTATCATAAACCTATGTGTGACACAGAAATGTTGTCAAGAAGACTCTTTTACCTCTGAGCTATTATTTGATATTAACTGAACAAGCTGATGCTATTACAAGTCCTTAAGAACAAAATATATAATTTTTTATGAGTAACTAAAAAAAAATTTTAATTGACATCCAGAATACAGAATTAAATAGAACAAAAGAAAATCATCTGTTATTATTTTATTTAGGGTTTTCATTGTTAAATGTTTCCTTGATGTGTCTCCTTTACTGATTCTAATATGAATCCCCAAATACAAACAATTATAGCATCAAAAGAAGGAAGCCCCCTCAGTTAGTCACCATATATTCATAAAACTGGGGTGTTATCTGGTCACTTATGTCCTCTTATGGCAACTATGGTTGCAAGTTATAGAAGGAGTATAAAAAAGCAAGCCGTTCCCAAGCCTCCAGGCACAAGCAGGAAAGAGGTCTATAAATTTAACTGAACAACTTTTATAGTTTATATCAGCAATAATTGGATGTCTAAATTGAGACAAGAATGAGCCAGAATTGTTTATCCTTCTCAGTTGACTCTCCCCCCCCCCCAATTGGTTAGTCTATTGCTTTCTTCTTATAGGTTGGAAACAGGAGAACCTTTGGAGGTAAGAAATTTGAAGTTCATTTTGATTTTCTTCCTCCATCCCTACATGCTAGACTGAACACAGTACCCTGCATTAAAGTACC
>NW_005319270.1:0-1135 GCF_000412655.1 Myotis brandtii
TTCTCAAGTCACGTGGTCTTGTCAATTACTTTATTGAACTGGGCCAATTATATTTGAATTGCATTCTTTCTCTTAAATCCCATGGAATCCTGCCTTGTGTGGTGGAGACCCGGCCAGGATGGGCCCTGTCAACCTCCTTTGTCATTTTGCTCGACGCATCGAGATTCTACCTGAAAGTTTTGGGCTGGAAATTCCTCCTGACGGATAGCAATACTCATAGCTTTCCGTCCCTGAAAACTTTGCGCCTGTGAGAATACATTTTAATAAGTATTTTAATTAGAAGGTGGGAAAGAGCACATTTTTATACCCTTTTTGAAAAGTAATTTAGCAATAGGTATCAAGAACCTTAAAAAATGGGCTTGGATACTATATCTCAAGAATTTCCCTTCATAAGCATCCAACCTAAAAAAATAATTAGTAGCGGGGGTTTATGATAAGGACACCTGGGAAATTAGGAAAGATACGAATCTCAATTGCAAAACTGCCAGTTCTCTGAGTCGGGACTGTTCAG
The DNA here is from genome assembly GCF_000412655.1 of Myotis brandtii. Lineage (NCBI taxonomy): Eukaryota > Metazoa > Chordata > Mammalia > Chiroptera > Vespertilionidae > Myotis > Myotis brandtii. The sequence continues at coordinate 512 of NW_005319270.1, forward strand.
GGTTAGGTCACCCAGGATTCCTCACTCCTGCACACACCAGGCTATCCTGCACCCTCTCAGAAACACATTGTGATGGTGACTGACTTATCTCTATACTTTATTGATACTGTTGTTACCAAGTGCTTTCTACTGGGCTTGTTGTTAGCCTGTAGCTTTGGCCTAGGCGTGGCTTCCCCTGTCTTATCAGGGGGCCATCAGCTACCCCACCGTCTTCTAGCCTCTGCCCCACCACCTACTGCTGACTCCTTCTGGCTGATGTATGTTCCTGCTGACCCATGTCTCCCGTTGGCCTCGCGGACTCATGGCTCATGCTGGCTGACTCCTGCTTTCAACAGACCCCGGTTCTCCTGGCTCCTGGCTTCTGTTGACCCCTCGTTCCCACTGATCCATGGCAACTACTTGACTGCCCATGGCCCCTGCTGACCCGTGTCCTTTGCTGATGCCTAGTTCCTGCCGACCCATGCCTCCTGGCGGGAAGAGAAAACGGGTCCAGCCCTTGGGAAGATTCAGGTTCCAGAAAACTAGATCTCAGTTCAGGGCAGGCCTGGGATCTCAGCAAAGATCTGTAGCACTAGTTATGGAAACTGCCTAGGAGTGTAACACCTGCCTCCTCCCCCCTTCTCC
>NW_005319271.1:0-1135 GCF_000412655.1 Myotis brandtii
TGCAGGAAATTTAAACCCCTAGACTAGTGAGCTTCTGCGGCAACCCTTTTCTGGGCCCCTCTCACATGCCGAGAGCTTTGTTACTTTCGCTATAATAAACTTCGCTTCCCTTTGCGTACCCTTCCCCTTGCTTACCCCACCCTTCATTCATCAACTTCTGGAGACAAGGAACCCAACAGCTCACACTCACGTCTCAATCCTTTACAAATAACATGTCTTATTAAATTAGATTCCTGACCTTAAATATTTATTTACACTAAATTCCTAGCTCAGGATTCAGATACTGAATTAATGAAAGAAGAAAGAAGGCAAGAAGAGTGTCAGGGCAAGAAGAAAAAAAGTAAATATTTGAAATTAGGAATAAAAGAAATTATAAATATCTGCCTAGAATGAATAGACTTCAAAAATTAATGTCTTAGGATGTCACAATAAATGTGCAGTATCTTTTTGTAAGTGAAATCCTCTATACTACCTTTTATGTCCAATACCAGTTAGCGTTAGGGCAGACTTAACTCTGGCTTGTTAATTTCAAGACCAAGTGCAATGATCTCTAGGAATTGCCTGTTAAACGTGAACCAGCCTTCAACAGCTCCTCCAAGTGGCCACACATCTAAAGCATTGCAAAACTTCCCAGCTGAGGTTCAGTTTTGCTCAATAGATCTGAAAGTTGTTGTTTTTTTAAAGAATGCTCCTTGGAACTATTTACAATTATTCCTTTGTTAAATAGCAACTTATTTTTGAAATGGGAATATTTCCTCTTGAGCAATGATACACACAAGCTATGAACACACTGTTAATGAGCTGCCACACTTTTTAAAGATTCACTAGTTTATAATGTGTGTTGTTTCTTGGCCACAGCCACAAAATATTTACCAGAGTAACTAATGGCATGCATGGGACATGATCCAGCAGAAAGAACCTACATTCTTCCCCAGGACAAAAGGAAACACATTTCCTCTATCTGGATTCACTGAATCGACTTAACCAGATCTTCATAAAACCCTGACTACTAATCCAGTGCAAATAGCAGAAAGTAGCATTCACTCTGGCAAAACCACTGAACAAACTGCTTATCTGGCGGGGACTTCAAATCATCCCCTCAGGGTCATTTGCCTTTTATCTTTTGGATGAATTT
>NW_005319272.1:0-1135 GCF_000412655.1 Myotis brandtii
GTATTCTAATATGAATAGTAAAGATTAAAGAACAAAATAGCACATGAAGAATCTCACATAGCTCAAAAACTGTGGCTTTCAGCAGCCTACATGGAGGCAGATTGGACTGGATTCATTGAATGTTAGAGGTTAGTAGAGCAAATGGGGCAAGATAAAAAGAGAATGGGAACATAATTAAGGGTGGCCATGGAAAGTAGCTTAAGATACTAATTAATGGAAGGGAGACTGGTGAGGAAAGGAGCCAAGCAAGGGGGTTATTAACTAAAAGAAAACGAAGGGAGGACTATTATAATGGAGGTATTTGATGCTATCCCCTATCTCCAACCCTTACCCATCATATTCAATCTCCCAGAAGTAAGGCCCAGACGTTTTGAAAACCCCCCTGGGTGAATCTGATGTATACTTGTAAATAAGAACCACTGGAATTGAATGAGCTTTGCTTTATTTTATTAAAAAACACACACCAAGTATATGAAACATACTAGGAAATCATGGTCAGTGCCTCTTTTTGGCACTTAAAATTTAAGAGGTTAACTTGAGGAGGCAAGGTTCAAGGCGTAGCTTTTGAAAGGGTTGCTTAACTAAAAGAATAACAGTAGCACATGGTATTACATAGATATGTAATTAAATACTAATCATCTTAATAGAGAACATTTATAGAATATTTACTATGTGCCAGGCATTTATAATTACTAACAGAAAATAATTTACATTATTTTCTTATTTAATCTTCACAAAATTCCAAGTGTACAGATACCATTAGACCCAATTTACAATCGAAGAAAATGAGACACAAAAGAGTAAGCAGTGTTTTCAATTATGCAGATAGGAAGTAGGGGAACTAAGATTCAAAACCACTGTATCATGCTGTCACTGCTGGCTTGCTACAGGTCAGAGAACCTTGAAGACAGTAACTTGGATAAGTTGCTCACCGAGCCCCTGCAGCTGCCCATGATCATGCTAGGAAGTGAGATAGAAAAGCCAAGTCCCAAAGTCCTCAACAAATAAAGTTAGTGGACAGCAGCAATAAAGAGGAATACAGAAGCATACTGCCAAATAATTAAGTGTTTTTTGCATGACAGTTGAATAATAACCAGGTGTAAAGAGGCAATGGGTATCTAAAGGGGAAAAAAAA
>NW_005319273.1:0-1135 GCF_000412655.1 Myotis brandtii
GGCAGAGGAGAGAAAGACCTTGCTATGTCTCTTCACTCGGGGGACAAGGCTAACAGCACCTCCTCACCTGGAGCTGGTTGTCATGACAGAGGAAAGAAAGCTCTGACAAATTATACACTAGCTTTTAAAGCTGTGCCCAGATGTGACATATATAGCTTCTTCTCAAGATTTAGTGACCGAAGAAAGTCACACGGCTATATGCTTAACATAAAGAGGATGGGGAAATGCTACCAATCTTGTGCCCATAGAAGAGCCAGTAACATTTGGCAAATAGCACTAGTGAATAATGAGTAAATAGGGAATAGTTTAAAAGTTTTCATATACTCAGGTGTCTGTAAAGAACAGGCAGTATATCTTGTGTGATGTTTTTCTTTCCTTGCAGATATATTCAGCATCTTAACCTGAAAATCTTGGCTGAAATACTACCACCTTAGTAATGCAGCTTTCCATTAAAGCTCCGTGCTTTTCTCTAAAAAAACATCACTATCAGGTCTATACATGTTCAGCAGAATTAAGTATATGTGAAAATTCTAGTGGCTTCTACTCAAAATCATTAGTTGACTTTGTCTCATGAGGAGCTGCAGAAGTGAAAGCATTATGTATCAATTACAATTGATCTTGAGGATGTTTCCTTGAGTTAAACCAAAGTAAAACAAATGGAAATTGTGAACATACTACAAAAAAGCTGCCATAAAGTTGACTATGTTTTAAATTCCTTTATAATAGCTTCAGTGTTTTTAAAATAAAATGTTAAATACAATGGATCACTTAAAATAGTGCATTTCCTTTATTTTCAGCATCTCCAACCTGCTCTTAAATAAGAATGAAAATAAGGATGGCTAAACTACGCATGGGGATGGAAAAGACAGTGCTATGCAAATGTCTGCAAACTTTATATTCTTTTCTGAACATAGAAGAGGAGGTTTAAATACTAAAAATATTATGTACAAATGTTGTCCCACAATTATTTTTATAGCTGTCTTTATCAAACTTTAAAGAAGTGGCCTATCTCAATATATCTTCTTCTCAATCCCTTGTTGTCAAAATTCTCTCATTTCAGAAATAAACTTTTTTAAAATTTTTAAAAATATATATTACATTGATTTTTTTTTACAGAGAGGCAGGGAGAGGGATA
>NW_005319274.1:0-1135 GCF_000412655.1 Myotis brandtii
GCTCTAGCCACTGAGCCAAACTGGTCAGGGCTACATTGTATATCTTAAACTTACACAGTGTTATATGTCAATTACATCTCAATAAACTCACAAAAAAAGAAAAACATGACAACCTTCGTTGTTTCAATAAACAAGTATACTGCAATAAAACCAGTGCCAACTTAGAGCCAGTGTCCATCCTCAACCATTGAGGGGGGAGTCGTTCAGGGAATGTGGGTTAGAACAGAACCATGATTTTCAACAATGAGTGGTTTTGACAACATCTGAAGACCATTTTAACTGTCACAACCGGGATGGGGAAGTTGTGCTATTGGCATCTAGTATGTAGAGGCCAGAGGTGCTACTCAGTATCCTACATTGCACAGGACAGCCCCACAACAAATAATTCCCAGCCCAAATGTCAATAGTGCTGTGGCTGAGAAGCCCTAGGTAGAGAGAGGGGGGTTGTGCAAGGGATTTGGTTATGTTTTCATGTCCCCTAAACTCTGTGCTCAGGAAAATCACTTAGGAATATTTTCAAATGCCTATACCTATACATTTACTTTCTCCTCATTGCTTAAGTTAGACTGTAGATAAACTTTTGAAAGATTTAAGACCCCCAAATCCCTGGCAGTGTAGTAATTCATTTTGGACGCTAGGGGTCCACCCTATACTGATTCTATTCATAAGGGGGCATTGAACCAATGGTCACTCCCCAGGGTGATTCAATGGTCCCCAAAACTGGCTCTGCCTAATTTTCTATAAGTCCCCACCTCTTGCCAAAGACAGGCCTGGAACCACACAGAGCTAGAGATTTGCAGAACTGCACACACAGAGAGGAATGAGTAACAGGCTTTAAGAAAGGCTAGTGAAGTAGTGAAAGGGTAATTGGTCTCAGAATCCAGAGAGCAGGAATGCAAAAAGGAGGAGAGGATGACCTCAAACACTAGGATGAAGATTGCAAAAGGTGAATCGGCTCAAAGAGGGCAAGTAGAGGAAGACTTGAAAGAAACAACCTGGAGAGGAAGAGGGAATATGCAAATCAGAAGGAGAGGAGCAGCTGAGGACAGGAAGGTGCAAAGGTCAGAATGAAAAAGGGAAAGGAGAGAAGAGAAAGAAAGCAGAAGGAAGGGGAGAAATGGAGAGTTCAGAAAAA
>NW_005319275.1:0-1135 GCF_000412655.1 Myotis brandtii
TGGGGCTCTATCCAGATTCAGATATCTAGTGCTTTTTAGTATATCTGTGCATGCTTTGTATTTTTTATTTTCTGTATGTTATGATGTTTTGACATCTTAAAGACCTTTCTGGCTGGGGAGAGACTGCCGCTCCCTGGGCTAGCCAATTCCTAGAGAGAGCAGAGGGCTCAGGGGGAGCAGGCCTTGATAGGAAAACTAACCGATGAGGCATACCTCCTCCATCTGGCGTATTCACATGGAGCCCATGCTGTCCCCATCCCCCCAGCCCTGCCCCATCTGCAATCATCCCAGGACCCATACCAGGCAACTAGAGGCCACCTCTACAGCCAAAGCCCACATGGCAGGAATTTTTTAAACTAGCCAATCTTAAAACCATTTACTGTGTCTGGCCTTGCCTTTCCCGCGAAAACCCCAATGAGGGCTCTGGCCTAGACCTCTCCCTCGCTCTTGCCTCCGGACCTTAGACAGGCTGAGGCTTCCCACGTTGGCTAATGGCCGAGGTGGCATGCCTCCTGTTTCTATAAGGAACTTTTTTTCCTGAAGTTCACTGGTTTCTCTTCTCTGGCTGCACCTGACAGACATTTCATAAAAGAATACAAGATGATGTGTGCTTTACCTGTGTCAACGTTGGATGGGGATGTGTTGGGGCCATTGAAAATGAACCAAACTTTTTCTTCCACACACATGTCCCCTGACAGACGATGGGTTACTGATGGTTATGTATCCTCATCCAAGCATGTCACTGCATTTCCTTAGCTCCCGTCAGTGCTTATCTTGTCTTATCGTCTGGAAGTTCCCCTTGCTATCTAACCCAGTTCCTTCTTATTACTACCCAAGGCAACCAATGTTCCCTGGATATCTGCCTTCATCATCCATTTTTTGAAAGTATTTGAGATTCATGTCAGCATGCCAAGTCCAGGTTCTTCTGTATGCCTCCTCTCAAAACTGCAAACGGAACAAAATCTGCTGGGTTTGAGATGTGGATATGTGTTCAAACAGCTCAATGGCAAGCTTGAAAAGAACATTAAGTGATAAAAAGAATGGCAATAAATGCATGCTGACTGCCAGTCTCCTCAAAGCTCCTCAGATGCACTGAGTCACCTCCCAGAGAACCAGGTCTTTTTCTTCTTCTTAC
>NW_005319276.1:0-1135 GCF_000412655.1 Myotis brandtii
CTGCAGTTCTTCCCAACTCAGTCCCAGGCCTTCTCTTTTTTCTCTACTCTTTTTCCCCGGTGAACTCATCACTCCCTTGGCTTTAAATGTAATCTACATGCAGACAACTCCCAAATTTGCATTCTACCCACACCCCTTCTATGCATTTCCAAATGCCTATATTCCAGCTACCTATTCTCATATCTCCACTTTTATGTATCACAGGAATCTCAAACTTAACATGTCCAAAACTGAACTCTTGTTTTTTTTTGTTGTTGTTTTTTCCCCCCTTCAAGCCTAGGCCTCCCTCAGGCTCCCTCATCTCAGTACATAGCACTATCATTTCTTCAATGACTCAAGCTAGAAAACCAGAGTTTTTCTTGAGTCCTGTTTCTCCTTTTCCCTCACCTTCCACATTTAATGCTCCTGTAAGTCTTCACAGCTGTTCCTTCAGAATTTGATCAACACTCTGCATCTGCATGGCTTATAAGCCAGTTCAAGCCACCATTATCTCTCCCCTTCATTGCTGTACCGGCCTCCTTTCTGGTCTCTCTGTAGCCACTGCTGCACCCTTCTAATTCTGGTCTCTTTAGATACTGCAAAAGTAGAAATCAGATCTAACACTCCTACTTCAAACCCTATAGACATTTCCCAAGTGAATAACATCCAAACTCTTTTTTCCATGGCCTCTCTCTGCCACACCCCTCCTATGCTGCTCTTTCACTTGTCTAGAACAATCTGACCCCACTGGCCTCCTTTCAGTTTCTGAACACATCAAGTTTTTTGCCACCTCAGGGCCTTCTCACTTGGTATTGCTTTTTTCCTGGAAACCTCTTTCCCCATTCTTCATGTGGCTGATTTTTCATCCTTTGGGGATCCACTTAAATATCACCTCCTCACAGAGGTCTTCCTTGAGAACTCTGCTGTGGTTTTCCCTATTCCTGTAACCTATTCATTTCTTTCATGAGACTCATCATGATCTGTAATGATATATTCATTTATGTGATTATTTGGCTGTAAACCCCACTAGAGTATTGATTATGTCTCTCTTTTTCAATAGTGTATCTCCACCACCTAGTATGCTACTAGTACCTGGCACAAGTAAGAGAGTAGAGAAAGAAGAGAAGGCCTGGGACTGAGTTGGGAAGAACTGCAG
>NW_005319277.1:0-1135 GCF_000412655.1 Myotis brandtii
CAAGGGGATCCCCCCCCTCGGCTACACTGGCGAAAGGAGGATGGAGAACTGCCCACAGGCAGGTGAGGAGAGCCAACCCGCCCGAGTGTGTACCCCGCCCTGGAAAACTGGGAGGCAGAGACCCTCTCACACAGAGAAGTCTGTTCCCCAGAGCCTGTGGCGCTACCCTAGCCAGTCCCCAGCTCCATTCATCGAGCTCCTGTCCCTGTTGAGGCCTGCCTCGTCCCTGGTGTCTGTCCTGGGGGAGACAGAAGTGGTCTGTAGCTATGGCCAACCCAGCCTGGGGGTGGGGAGTGGAGCAGGTATGAGATCCGGAGTGACCACAGCCTTTGGATTGGGCGCGTGAGTGCTGAAGACGAGGGGACGTACACCTGTGTGGCGGAGAACAGCGTGGGCCGAGTGGAAGCGGCTGGCTCCCTCAGCGTTCACGGTGAGGCCCCCCTTGGTTCTGCCCGCAGCAGGGGTGAGGTGAGGGAAATGGGGGGTGGGCCGCGTAGGAAAGGACAGGCAGGAGATGTGGGGTCACCTGAGACTTGGACAAGAGAGAGAAGGAGACAGCGAAACAGACTTGAGCAAGAGATGGATGAGAATCTGCTCCTACCTCAGCCAAGCCTGGCCGTCTCTCTCCTGTTCCCTCAGTCTCCCTTCTACGTACCCCTGACTCCCTGTTCCTTTATCTCCGCCCAACCCCTTGCCAGTCCCACCCCAGCTGGTGACCCAGCCCCAGGACCAGATGGCAGCTGCTGGAGAGAGCGTGACGTTTCAGTGCGAGACCAAAGGAAACCCCCCACCTGCCATCTTCTGGCAGAAGGAGGGAAGTCAAGTAGGTGCCCACGCCAGGGGCTCCCCACCGGCTTCCCCTCGGGCCCTCGCCCCCCTCCTTCTACATTCTGCAAACTGCTCTCAGGGTTCCGTTTTACCTTTGGTCCTCCCAGGAGCCCTTGCAGATTGTTTGTGAGGATTAAATAAGATAATTAATATGAAAGGCCTGAGACATAGCCAACACTTTTAAAATAAATGGTAATATATTTAGGTGGCAGGGAACAGTCCTGTGCAGTAATTCCTCGGAATCTTTCTCTTTGGGTCAAGGATGTCCTGAGGATGCAGCAAATTCAATTAGATCCCTCGTTCCCCA
>NW_005319278.1:0-1135 GCF_000412655.1 Myotis brandtii
GCTGAAAAATCTTAATATGAAAAACATTCATAATATGACAAACTAAAATACTTCCTCGTTTACTGACTCCCTTGGGTTCCATTTGTTACGTCTCTCTTCCAATAACTCCTATGAGAAGAGCAGCAGAGCGAAGCCGGAAAGGACATGGGAGCAAATTAGTGATCGACTCTGTTTACAAGGCTGACCAGCATGATGGGCACGTCACAGTGCCCCAGGCTCCGGAGGACATGGGGGGGGGGGAGTTAACCTGGTAGAAAATCGAGTTAGCTTGGCAAGGGAAAGTGGGAGCGACGGTGTTTATATTTAATTTCCCCAGGAGGTTGGCACAACACCCCACTGGAACGGCCCTCCCCACCCATCTGGGTGTCTGGATGTTATGTTATTCACAAGACGTCAGCTGGCAAATAGATCTGCCGACTCTGTCTGGTCGAAGGCATGTGCGTCATCCCAGGTTGCCTGGGAAAACAAGCGTCACCCACTGTGAGCGCAGGTCGCCGTGGAAATGGTGCTGAATGGGGCCCAGGGCGCGATAATGAGCGTTGCCCGGCTCCTACAGGAGCAAAGCGCGGTATCATTTCCTCTCCATAAAGGGAAGGGGAGACCGAGAGATAAGAGGGAAATAAAAAGCCCGTTGGAATAATAAGTTGGGCTCAGAAAAACCCTGGCTGGGCACACAGTCTTTGAAGTGACAGAGTGGAACTGACAGGCAGGGAGGCACGAACATGCCCCGCGGCCAGCGATTTCCCCCTGGCGGGCTCTGGCATTGCTGGCTGCCTGCGTGTCCAGATGTCATGTACGTCGTTTACCAAAGCAGGGGAGTGGAGAAGGCAGGCGGTCAGATGGCAGCCCCGTGCGCCACCCACGTTGGCCCAGAGGTGAAGGTAGAGTTGATTGGACTCTAAGTCTGCCCCTGGGGGTGATTGCACCCCAGCACCACCATCTCAGGCAGAGCTGGACTCTGTCTGGGACCTGAATCCCAGTTCAAGTCCCACCCCTCCCACTTGCTGATGGGGGGACCCCCAGTGGGACATTCAACCTCCCATGAAAAGGTCACTGGGGGGATTAAGTGACTAGATAGGTGAAAGCATTGAGCAGGGCACCCAGCGCCCAGTGTCGCGTGAGCATTTGCTGTTTT
>NW_005319279.1:0-1135 GCF_000412655.1 Myotis brandtii
TTGAGAACCGCTGTCCTATGCTTATATCATATTTTTCTTTCATTTTAAAATACTTATTCCTGCTTTTATTTTATCATTTTTATTTTAACTTATATATAAAATATCTAAACACCAGTATTTTCTGAAATAAAGCATGATATATAAACAAGGAAACACACGAACATAATCATTTTTAATTTGACCCCAGTTTACCTATATTTTTTTCTCCATGCCTAGCTCTACAAATTAAATGCAACATTCCAAGTTCTCCAACGAAGCGCTAAATAAATCAAGTTTGAAATATGGAGCTCAGTGTTACTGATGCTATCATCCGAGTAGAAATGCCAAAAGATTACAACCATCTATTTTGTTCTCCTGCCAAATAGACTAGACAGCTGCCAAATAAGCTCAGATCTCCAGTGGAGCATAAATTGAGTTTGAAAATATAGAGTTAAATTTCCACTGTAGCTAGAACCTGATTAGAATATACTAAAGGGTTATAACATTTCTTTTTACTCGCCTGCCAAACAGACTTTGCTTCTGTCTAGGAAATTGAAATCTAAAGCAGATGACGTTGACAAGACAAATGCCATTAATAGAGAGGGATGTATGCCATGTAACAACACAGATTGAGACATTAAATGCCCAGCATTAAACACAACTAGAAAGTTCAGAATTCTTCAGTGTGTCAGATTTGTAGATGATAGCTGCATGAATTTTCAGGAATATGAATAGATCAGAATAATCTTGAAAGAGCCTGTTTTATTGCCACACAGCCTGCCTTTCTGAAAAGCTGTGGAGAGACCTTACAGCTTTGAAAAGGCAATCTGGGAGTAAATGTTATATATTTATGATGCCCATTATAGCCGAAGTGTCTCATTCTTTAATTGTCTCATGAATGGACAGGTATTTTGAGATTATTAATGCAGTTGAAATGACTTTTACTGCCCCTTTTCCATAATATATATTTTTTCTGACTTAGTTATTATAATTTACACAATCATAATTACTTTTTATGTGGAAAGATAGAAATTTAAACATAAGACAGGTTTAGCAAAAATTAGTTTATTTTTGAAGACTGATCTAATGTTGCTTTGGAGCCCCTATTCCTAAAGTCAGAACAAAGAAAACAAAAATGAAGCTTGCTAAATAAGAC
>NW_005319280.1:0-1135 GCF_000412655.1 Myotis brandtii
TGTCCACCCGGTAGAGTGAATAAAAACCCTTAAAAATGCCAACCAATCAAGGCAGTTGGTTAAACCCTTGGGAACGTGAGTGGGAGAGTTGGGAGCAGTGGTGCAGAAGCACGGGGTTGATTCTCATTCCTGATTTTGCAGATGGAGCAAGTGGCCTCGAGATGTGAAGGATCCAGTGGTGAAATGAATAGTTCTGTATCTTCAACTTGCATGCAGGCCATAGTCTACAGCTCCTGTCTATTGTTACGAAGTTTCAGCAACTGAAACAGTAAGGCTAAGCCCATGTCCATTTTTATTTGAATTGGGTGGGCTTTTGGGGGGATACAGGGAAGTGTGGGTTTTGACAAGTGTAGGAGGGGTTGTGTGGGTGAAGTAATCATTTCTTGAATTGAGAAAAACACTCGTAGTCTGCTTCATCCATACCATATGTTCTGGATTGCTCTGAGGGGCAGACATTTCATCTTAACCATGTTTATGAGACACTGCAGACAAAATTATAGTACAATGAATATCACTAGTCATTCATGCACCTATTCACCCTCTGAAGAGTGTGGTTTTAGGAGTCAGGCTGCTGGGTTCGAATCCTTAATAGTTACATGAATGTAGGCCAGTGGCCTAATTTCCATTAATGACTCAGTTTCCTTATTAATAAAATGGGATTAATGAACAGATCTCATGGAATTGCTGAAAAGACTAAATGAGACTTTGCATTGAATTACCTAGCTCAGTGCTAGCCCATATGGCATGGCAAGGATCAACAAACTCTAGACATTACTCACCTTATTTTTATTATCAGGTGCCAACTATTCAACCATGCTAAGGATGGGATGGACACACAAATAAAGTGAGGTCCTTTCCTTCAAAGAAAGAACTCGAGGTCTGTATGTGTATATAACTAACAACACACATTCGAAGTCAGACAATGAATTAAGGCACTACCCTAGGCAAGGGGACCCCAGCAGAGGACGTGGGGGCCAGATCAGAATAGGCTGCAGGATACCTGAGCCTTCAAACTCTATGACAGGTGGAAAGTAGGTTAACTCCAGGCACGGGGAGAAGCTAAGGCAAAGACTCAGGGGGAACATGTGTCATAGTTGAATCTGAAGCGCCGTTTCTCTCTCAGTGGGACAAGAGA
>NW_005319281.1:0-1135 GCF_000412655.1 Myotis brandtii
ACATGAGCTGTAGGGTCAAATCTCCTAGGCTCAGATTTCACCTGTAGTAGCTACTAGTTGTATGACTTTAGACAAATTTCTCAACCTATCTTTCCTTTTGTTTTATCTGTAAAATGGCAGTTATTATAATGATAGCACCTTGCATATGGGGTCTTAGGAGAGTTGAGTGATAAGACATTAAAGCATGGGAAACTCTTAGAGTAATACCTAGCATAGGAAGTACTTGATACATGGCAGCTGTCATTCTAACCAGCAACTAGCTATGTGACTATTGCAAGTCACAGACCTCAGGAGCTCACTGTCTACCTCCTGAATCAGCATCGGCCTTTGATCTAGACGTCCCTGCTGTCTCTGATAAAATATCCTCTCACTAGAAATAGGCTCCCTTGACCAAATGGTGACCAGTTAAATTCTCTGACTGGTGGCATCTCACACATTTTAATATTTCTAAGCTCTAGTGTGAATCTCTTCACTCTTATTATTCCCCATGCATGATTCGAAATGTACTACCATTTGTCGGGTAGCTGCAGTAACTCCTGAGAAACCTCATTCTGTCACTAGAGATACAGCCTTTGAGGATTTGTCTGTGCCGTGTGTCACACTTTGCAGCCTTCACTTTAATTGCTCAGCCAGAGTGGTTGTCTTCTAAAGAGAGGTCATCCTAAAACCTACACAGGTAACGTATTTCCCTCTTTTTTCCTGTACTCTCTTTATGGGCTCCCTTCTCCTTTAGGATAAAAGACAAAAAATCATGGAGAGAATCCATTCAAAATCCCTGCCCCTTTCCTCTTCTTTGTGACAGGAGGATATAATATTTGAGTTCAACATGGGAGGCAGGCAGATGTAATATCCTGATTCTACCACATATTCACTGTACAATGCAAGGCATTTTCCTTAATATCTTTGAGCCTCAGTAAATAAGGGATATTGTGAGGGTGAATTAAATGAGACGATGCCTCTAATTGTATATAGTAAACTTTCAAAAGTGGTATCAATTCTTGCTGTACCTCACTCTGTTTTTCCACGTTTCTTCTCTGCAACTATGTCAAGATTTTTACACTCATTTATTTTATCAGTCTATTCTCCACTCCCTCCCCTGCCCTGAAAAGCACATCCTCTTAGTGATCTACTCTGA
>NW_005319282.1:0-1135 GCF_000412655.1 Myotis brandtii
TATGTCCAAGGAGCACTGAAGAAGCCACAGGGAGACTGGTTGAATTCACTTGCCAACAAAATAATATAATAGTATTGGAAGATACAATAAAAAATCTTTGCTTTTCTCTCTGTGAAAACGGACAGTTCGTGGTTCAGGCTGTTGCTATTGTGAGTGGGTGGTGAGTGGCCCCGGCTCACTCGGAAGGACAGGCAGAGCTCTCCTCGGCTGCTCTGCGGGGGACCCCGAGGCTCAGTGTGTGCAGTCCTCTAGGAGGCGAGCGAGGCGCTGAAATACTCACATCCTAGCCCAGGCAGAAGGGCCCCTGACCATTCCACTCCACTCCAGGCTTCAGAAACGGACTCAGGAAGATAATGAGTAGGTGTCTCTACAGCCGTTACCGTGTGTCTGGTGAGCATGCGGATGGCCTCCCCTCTTCCCACTGACTGGCGAATGAGTGCCATTTCCCGTCGTTGCCACATGTGTGAAAGGTTTACCCTCAGTGATCATTGCTAATTAAAATTTGTTTCAAATGGTAAATCGAACAGTGCTAATTATGGTGCATTCTCTTAAATCTCTCACAGCAAAACCCTAGAAGATCGGCTGAAACTTGAAGCAAAAAATGGGACGTTGAATGTATCCGACACCACAGTTGGCAGCAAGCAGCTGACATTCACGTTAAAGAGGGTGAGTCGTTTTCTAATGCTCCTTCCTGACGCACTAACACCCGGCGTGCAGCACGTGGGAGCCCTCGACGGCGTCCCCGCGCCTCTCCCGTGGGGCACGCCTGTGGGCGTCCTCCCCGGGCCAGGGCCTCGAGGGCTGAGGGCACCTGCGCGCCTTCCACAGAGCCGGGCGATTTCCCAGGGTCCTAGGGACCTGAGGTTGGCACAGCTGGTTTCTGGCCAGTGGGCACCCGAGAGTCGCCGTGTAGAGCAGCAGTCCTGGCACCCGAGGCCGTGGGGAAGGGTGGGTGAGGGAGCCCAGGAGTCGGAGTTCAGAGGGGACTGGCTGCCGGGGTCCTGTTCTCACGGTTCCTGAGCGCCTTTCCTCAGGCTCACAGGCCTGGCCCCGTCAGAGGAGGAGCAGGTGCTTCCGTGTTTGCTGTAACTAATGAGTGAAACTGTATGGTTTTACTTTTCCAACATTTTTTTCT
>NW_005319283.1:0-1135 GCF_000412655.1 Myotis brandtii
CACTCCACTTTTCTGAAACTCAGAAAACCCTGAGTGACCCCGACTGCCCTCCACCCTCTCACCCACCTCTGCATTTGTTCACCTGTTTGGGACTCCAGAGTTGTAGGCTGGTCCACCAGGTGTTTGAGAATAAAGTTGATTTCAGGCAACATTGTTCCAAAACAAAACCCCAGGCCAATCTAGACAATTCTTTTATGATTCTCCATAAAGCCAGACCCACCCTCCTAAGAAAATGTCTCTATAGAAATACCTGGCTTTCATTTTAGAGCTTTCTTTGGCAAAGGCTGTGCAGAGAATTTTTACAGGCCCCTGAAATGGTCAATGTGCCCTATCACTCCATGGCAGCAGACCAATGGGGCCTCATAAAATGAGCCTATTTCTCATAAAGCAGGAGTTTCGCCCTGAGATTGTTCCTGGAGATACTCTATGCAAATATCCAGTTGGTATCACTAGGGACAGGAACTCAACTTGGAAAAGCACAGTGACTGGGAAGCCAGACTGGGGTGTCAAACTGGACCCCTGGCCCAGAACTTCTTTGAGAGGGTCCCAGGGTTGACCTGGCTGGGGCCTTCAACACAGGACGCTGCATCCTGGCGCGACACCTTGGTCTCACTCTGGTTTCTCAGGCAAGTGATCTTGGGCAAGTCAATTAAGTGATCAGAGCTGGTTTGTCACTGTAATTGTAATCACAATAATGCCTACCTCTCAGGGCCCTTATAAATGCCAAGGGGCAGAAAGGAGGAACAGAACGTGGCTCTCCTGACACGAGAAAGGGGAGAGAGAAGGGAGGGAACTTGCCCAAGTTCACACGGTGGCAAGCTGTGCTTTAAACCCAGGTGTGTCTGACTCATGCTGTGTTCTATCCACGAAGCCCTGGATACAAAGGGTGAGAAACATCTCAATGCACCTCATCTTGTGATGCTATCATTCCCGACTCGGGGCCAGAGTTGAGCTAAGCCGTCCAGTTTCAGCCCAGCAGAGACATTTTAGGGGCAAAGTCTTATCACCATCACACAGCCATTCCTGAGCAAACTGGTGAAACAGCATATTGCTACCCATTCAGGTTCAGCACCAGTTCCCTCTAGCAGTGGGGGATGTGGGGCTCCTCCAAGTCTGAATAAGCAAGAGGTCCCGG
>NW_005319284.1:0-1135 GCF_000412655.1 Myotis brandtii
GCGTGACCACCCTGTTTCACTTTTTATTTTTATTTATTCATTTTTTTGCTATGTGCCCCCTTCTCTTTAATGAATAATCAAAACATGTTGCTGATTGACTAGGAAAAGATAGTTAGTTTCAGATTCAAAGGGACAGCAAGAAAGACATATAGTATCAAAGCAATGAATTAAAGATCTCGTTTTAAATTTCAGTTCTTAATTTGTGGAAAACTCTGCTTAAATGCTATAAGATGCTGAAGTCAGAATCTGAAGTGATAGTTGATGAAATCTCTGCAGAATGAACCCATTTTCTGAAAGGAGATCCCGAGAGAAATGGAGGCCATGAATCTATTGCCAAGGCCAGTTCATCTGAGCCACTGTGGCCAATCTATTTCTCTGTGTGGTGTTTTTGTTTTTGTTTTTTTTTTTCAGTATTCCAGAGTAACGGGATTAGACATGCCATGGCTCCGTTTTTTGTTTTTTTTCACCTTAAATTGCTAATGTGGTCATAACTTATAAAAATATTCTTGGACCTAACCAATGAATAGAGAATGTAATATCACAGGCCAAATTTAAAGATCGGGGCAACCACAAACCATGATGGAGGATGCTACTAATGTGACTAACTCATCTGGCAGGAAATATAGGACTCAGTGCTCCAAATCACAGGGCAAAGATCAACCAGACACAATCCACAAATTTAAGTCACAGAAATTGTGCCTAAGCCAAAGTGAAGCAGAAACAATTGCCTGGTTAATTCAAAGAGGATGCTTTTGATATGATGAAGAGAGGGCAGTGGTACCATGTCACAGCCTCTGTGGTACATATTCTGTATCTGGTAACTTACTGAATCTCCACAACAACTCCGTGAGGTAGGTACTAAATGAGTCCCCTTCCACAGATGAGAAAACTGAGTTGTGGAGTTTAAGAAACTTGTTCCAGTTTTCACAGCTTAAAAGCCAGGATTTAAACCCTGGTGTCTGTAACTTAGGAACTCATGTTCTTATCAATTTACTCTCACCATATCACATTCAAATGAGAAAAAATGATTCATTAGGATACTATTATATGCAAACTTTACAGATGTCACATTAAATAGACAAGACACTGCTAATTATTAGGCAAAACTTCTTAATCTCAAGAAATATGAAAAAAA
>NW_005319285.1:0-1135 GCF_000412655.1 Myotis brandtii
TCTTTCCAAAGAAGAGAATTAATGTTGAAGATGAGAGACAAGATTAGGAAAGAAAAACTGTTCCATGACCCTAGAGGACAGGAACATGCACCAACGATACATTTTCCACAACTGCTCTGCCCTGGTTTGCTCAGAGGGCCTCAGAAAATCCTGGGAAGCTGTCATAAATTATTAAGGGCATGCTCCAGGCTTCTCATTCCTGGACTAGGACTGGCTGGGGTCTCAATGGAAGGCAGTCTCTCAACCTCTTGCTCTCTTAAGGGAGAGAGATGGCTCCCTTTTTTGGTGAACACCTATGCCAACTGAAAGGCACCCTGAGAGGCTGGGAACATGCAGTCACCCCTCCTCCGAAAAGATGGTATGGGGAGGGAAGCTCAAGTAATTTGCTATCAGAATGGGAGAATTAGAAAGCTGTGAAAACATCAGGTACGGACTTGTTTTTCTCTCATTGAAGTGGAAAGCACTCTCTAGATTAGGATTTAGGAGGCCTGAGGTTCCAGGCTCCATTTCAGAGTTACAGTTAAGTCATAATGTCATTGTGCTTCCATTTCTTCGTGTGTAAAATGGACTATCCTGCTCATTTTCTCTGCAGCACTTTTGGAAATCATATGACAACACTTTGGAAATTTAAAGAACTATATAAAGTATAAATACTCATAGAGCTACATAAGAAAAAAGATATTCCACATGCTGCAGAAAAAGAGCTTAAGCTTCAGAGTTGGGCACATTAGGGTTTCAATCTTGACTCCAATTCTCAATACCTATCTGACTATGGGCAATTTATTAACTTTCTGAAGCTCAGACTGCTCAACTGTAAAATTGGGATGCACTCCTAATCAGTTATTGTAAATATGTGATAAGCCATGTGTTATGGAATGAATTGTGTCAACCCCAAATACATACATTGAAGTCCTAACACCCTGTGTGGCTGTATTTGGAGGCAGGCCCTTAAGGCGGTAATTAGGGTTAAACGAGGTCATAAGGGTAGGGCCCATGCACATGCACAGAGGAAAGGCCATGTTGAGGACACATGAGGAGGCAGCCGTTTGCAAACTGAGAGGCTCAGTAGAAACCAACCCTACAGACACCTTGATTTCTGAATTACAGCCTCCAGAATAGTGAACAAATAGATTTT
>NW_005319286.1:0-1135 GCF_000412655.1 Myotis brandtii
ACAATTTGCATATTAGGCTTTTATATATATAGATGATCCAAAATTCCACTTCCAGGTATCTACCCAAAAGAATTAAAAGCAGAGGTTGGAACTGATACTGGAACAAGAATGTTCACATCAGCACTATTCACAACGGCCAAAAGGAGGAACAACCCACATGCCCATTGGTGGATGAATGGATAAACTAACTGTGGTATCTGTGGGGTGGAATGTTATTTGGCCATAAAAAGGAATGACGTACTGATACATGCTACATGGATAAACCTTGAAAACCTTACGCTAAGTGAAAGAAGCCAGGCACAAAAGGAAAAATATTGTGTGCTTCCACATAATATGAGGTGCCTAGCTTATGCAGATTCATAGACACAGAAGGTAGAAAGGTGGTTGCCAGGGGATGGGGGAGGTGGCATGGGAGTGACTGTTTTATGGATATAGAATTTCAGTTTGGGATGATGACATGTTCTAGAAATGGATGGTGGTGATGGTTGGATGACAATGTGAATATACTTAATATACTGAACTGTACACTTACAAATGGTTAACATGGTCAAGTTTATGTATATTTTACCACAATTGAAAAATAGTGTTGCAGGTGATTCTCATGTACATCTAGAATAGGCCAGAGGATTGGCATGAAAATCAGTTACACTTACGTATTACAGGTCTGTGATAGACGGGGTGTGAAGTGGAAAGGTCAGGGGTCAGGGGTCAGGGGAGATATTTTCCCCCTATGAGGCAGGCTACTATGTTGATTAGGTCAGTTCCAGAGCCACACTGCTTGGTTTCAAATCCCACCCAGCTCAGCGAGTTTTGTGCAGTAACTTGGGCAAGTTGCTACTCAGCACCTCAGCTTCCTCATCTATAAAATGGGCATAATGATTATGCCTGCCTGACAGGAAAGCGCTGAGGTTAAACAAGGTGATTCATGTTAAACATTTAGGACAGTATCTGCTCAATAAGTATGAGCAACGTTATGGGAACACGAACATGCCATAACTTATTGATCAACTTCCCAACTATGACATTTAGGTTTTCTCCCTTTTCCGATGTAACAAAATTGCAGAGGACATTTCTGTGTCTGTTGTCCTGAGCACATGCAAGATTGTCTCAAGAATGCGTTCCGAGAGGTGGAATT
>NW_005319287.1:0-1135 GCF_000412655.1 Myotis brandtii
AGGCGACCCCGGTGAAAGGGTCGTTCAACCCCCAAAGAGGTCGAGACCCACAGGTTGAGAATCGCTGTCTTAGAAGCTTTTGTCATACTCAGCATTACATTCTAGTTACTTGACTAAAATTTTATCTCCCCTGCTAAATATGTGATCTTTCTCACTAAACTATCACTTCACTGAGCACAGGGACTCCTTTAGAGCAGGTCTTCTTGTGTCTTCCTCTCTGCATCCTCTTTGGTGCCTTATTCTCAGGAGATACTTTAATAAACATTTGTTGAATGGAAGAATGAATGAAACTTTAACAAGCAAGTATCCATATTGTGGTGCTCTAAGGCAAGTGTTCTCAGATCTATCAGACCTAACACCATCTTTCTGTAACAAGTATTTTATAATACTACCTTTGTAACCCACAAGCTTTCTTGTTTTCAGAAGTCAATAAAATGTCCCAACTGTTATATAGAGGGCAGATAAAAGGAACATAATATCTAAAATAGCATGCATGCAAATACATAGATGCTTGGGCACAACTGCACCAGAGAACACAAATAACATAGCTGTTGGCACTTGCAGGAAGAATCATTGTGAAAAATAACACCTACAAAAACAGACTGCGGCAAGTGTGTTGTATGGGTGATTCAACTACCACAAACAGCATTGCTGCTGTCAGAAATGTGGTTTTCTAAAATGGGGGAAAACTCGTGGCAGAACTCGAATCAGCACAAAGTTTAATCTCCCCTTCATTTACATGGTCGTGGTTTTCCTGGAAAACAAAGTACAAAAATACTTTATATTTATTTGCAAGATGCTAGAGGGCCTTGGCTCAGATATTTACAGACTGGTTTTCCCACCTCCATAAATGTCCAACAGGACATTTGATAGATGTGTTGGATGCTGAATTTGGAGTGATCCTTCATAACGTATGATGCCCCATGCATGCAGAATATGAAATATAGTAGCACAACCCAGTCATTGCGACAATCAAAAGGGGAAAGAAATACTATTTACCCTCATTGGGAACCATTGCTACTAAGACATCAGAAAATTGGAATCCCAAAATCTGTGGTTTTAGCAGTACATCTGGGAAAGGAAATCCACAAAGACTCCCTGGAAGGGGTGGAATGGAATAGGTTTAATCAGGACA
>NW_005319288.1:0-1135 GCF_000412655.1 Myotis brandtii
AGGATGGGACAAAGACAGAGGCAGAGCCAGCAATGCAAAGAGGAGCGGGGAAGAGAGATAAAGAGCTCCCCAAAGGGAAAGAGGGATAGAATAGAGAGAAGGGGTGGGAGACAGAACCTCCAAAGACAGGCAGGAACATGGCCTAGAGTCCAGGCGCTGCTGTTTGTCTAGCACCACCTGAAGCTAACTGGCTTGCTTGTGCGTGGGTGCAGTATACAGGGACATGATGAGACAGTGCGCCCCAAGCCAACAGCTCTGGCCTTGGAAGTCATGGCACAGGTTCTAGCTAACCTGTCCCTAACTCCAGGCAGGTCACATCCTTTTTCATGCCCTGGTTTTGTCCCCCATAAAACAAGAGGATTGGACAATGGTCTCTGAGCTCCCTGGCAACTAAAGGGCCTCTGAGTCTGGCCAGGTTCTGGTGCAGCTTTAGGGTCAGGGGTCATGACGAGGCCAGTGCCTGTCCCATTCTGCTGAAACTCTAGGATGAGTTTCAGAACTCTGTGATGTGTGAGTGGCATCTTCTGGTCCCCATGTGCCCCGAGGCCTTATCTCAGTGCTAGGAAGCCTGACAACCCGATTTCTCCAACTCAAAAGATCACAGTAGGAGGAGGGAGCAAACCCAAATCAACCAAGAGATAAACCAATGGGAGAAAGTACGATCTCTGGAGGGTGCTCCCTCAGGGGTCATTGTCATGCTGCAGAAGCAATAATTTCCACTGTGTCAACAGTGACCTGGGGGCCTCCCGAGCCCCGAGATAGAAAACAAGAGGGTGGTGAGCCTGTTGGTCCACTTGCCAGAGGCAGACATTCATCTAAACCATCAGCAAGACTCATGTTTACTGAAGTACCCGGATACCCATGAGGATCTAAGATGGACAACCTGGGAGCACGGTGGAGTCAGCTTCTGGGACCAGCCAATGACACTGGCCAGATGGCAGGATGCATAGCACCAGCCACAGCTGGACGCAGGCAGAGTCAGTCAGAATCTTGGCTCCACCACTAACTGGCCAGGTGAAAGAAAAGATGCCTTGGTATTGCAAAGACAGGAGCAGCAACAGTCCCTGAGCCCCCTCTGCAGTCGTTCACACATGACCAAACCTAGCAAAAAGCTTAGCCAGGGGTCCTCAAACTA
>NW_005319289.1:0-1135 GCF_000412655.1 Myotis brandtii
TGGCCCTTGGAGCGATGGAGAAGATTCTCTACAGAGTCCGCCTTGGGAGCCATCGAGGGGGTGTTGCATGGAGCAGGTGAGGCCAGTGCAGGGGTTGAACTGGTCACAGGAATGCAGAGCATGTGCCCAGCCTCTGGTCGCAGGGCCCCTCCTGCCGGGTCTGCTGTAGGTCTGGCCCCAGCAGAGGGCCCTTCACCATTTCCTGGTCTCACCTCATCCTTCAGAGGAGCAGAGGCAGGCCCAGAGCAGGCCCAGAGCCGGCCTCTCTCCCCTGCACCTGGAGGTTCTGAGGAGGGTGGGGGTCCAGTCTGGGGAAAAGACTGCTCCAGGCGGGAACAGAGAGCCTCATAGGGAAGGTCAAAGGGGCTGTGACTAAGATGGCGGTGGCTGTGGAGGCCCAAGGGTAGGCCTCGTTCGGGCCGGGGAAGCAGGTAGCAGTGCTGCAGGCCCCCAAGTGTGGACCGAGTGGCCTGGCTCCCATGACGACTCATGGGCTGTGGTCCCTCAGGGGCCAGGGGTTGGGAGGTGCGGGCAGATGTGTTGTGCATGGAGGCCAGGAAGCGGCTGCCCTTGCCCTAGCTCCGTTCAACCCAAACACATTGCTGAGATTTTCTGTGTAGCCGCTGGGGCCTCCGGTACCGGGGACTCCTTCCTGAGACACCATCTGCTGGAGTCGGAGTGGGACGGGGCTCCTGGTTTGTTGTCCCTGCAGCCAGCTCCTCAGATGCACTGTCATCTCCTCTCCCAGGTTCCTGTGCTGCTGTGACCCACCCAAAGGTGCCAGCAGAGATGTTTTTCTGCTTGGGACCCAGGTCAGGGATGAAGTCAAGAGAGGCCACCTTCACTGATATTTAACCAATGAGCCACCATGTGAGAATGTGGGCTAGGGGCAGCC
Source organism: Myotis brandtii (assembly GCF_000412655.1). NCBI lineage: Eukaryota > Metazoa > Chordata > Mammalia > Chiroptera > Vespertilionidae > Myotis > Myotis brandtii. The sequence continues at coordinate 896 of NW_005319289.1, forward strand.
ACCCAGGAAGCACTTCCAGGCCCCCCCGAAACTTTGTTCTTTGCTGGGGCTCAGCTGTGACGGGGTCTGGATCTGCTGCTGGATGAGGGAAGGTGTGGAGGTGGGTGCTCTGAGCAGAGGGGTTACCGTGCTCAGGGATGTCATCGCTCTCTTTAACTCGGTGGCTCAGGGCCTCCCCATTTATCTATGTGCCAAGCCCGGGTGTGTGTTTTGAATGATGGGATCAGTAGGAACTTCGTG
>NW_005319290.1:0-1135 GCF_000412655.1 Myotis brandtii
GTAATCAGTAATTTTTGTAATCGATAATTTCCCATTCTTGGGAGGCATTTTAGTCCACTGATGGAGGCATTCAGTGAGTTTTTACTAAATGCATAACTATAATCTCACCAATGAGGATTTTGATTCTAGAACTCCCGATGTTGGTCAGTGTGGGTTCTGATCTCAGCTCTGGCATCCATGGTCCTTTGTGACTCGGTTTACCTCTTGTTGAAACAATGGGTGTGATGCAGTCGCTTGTGAAGTAGGGCCTTTCTGGCATGTGGTGAGCTGGCTGCTATCTTGTTAACCAAGTACGTCTCCCTGTCTCTTGCTTTCTTCTCCGCTTGCCATGTAGGGCTCAGTGGCCTACGTCCCCCAGCAGGCCTGGATTCAGAATGATTCTCTCCGAGAAAACATCCTTTTTGGACGCCAGCTACAGGAAAGTTACTATAAGTCTGTGATAGAAGCCTGTGCCCTCCTCCCGGATCTGGAAATCCTGCCCAGCGGGGACCGGACGGAGATTGGTGAGAAGGTCAGTATGTCTTCAGCACGGACCCTGTAACAGTCAGTTATTGTTGTGTAACAATCACAGAAAAATCTCAGTGACTTACGATGTTAAACACTTATTCCCATACTTGTGGGTGTGTGAGTTGACTGTGATTGGCTGACCCAGACCGGGCTCAGCTGGGCAACTCTGCTCCATGTTGCAGGCCAGCTGAGCTTGGCTCCAGACTGGGTTTGGCCCAGGACTGCCCCACATGGCTTCTTTCTGGGGCCTAGGCTGAGGGGGCAGCTGCAACCCAGGGGTAAGTTCTTCTCACGGTGAGAGCAGAAGCCCAAGAGAACAAAAAGTAATGTGATGTCCCTTAAAGCACACGATTCTTCCCACCACAAAGTGGGTAGGTCACTTGGTTGAGCCCAAAGACTAGGGACCAAGAAGTGTGCTCTACATTTGTAGTCATGTGACTGCAAAGTCCCATGACAAAGGGCACTATACAGGGAGGAGGAGGGGTGTCAGTAATTCAGATGTTCACAGTCTCTTTCAAAACAGTTATAATAAAATAGCTAACACTTTGAGCATTTACTATGGAGTAGGCACTAGTACATACAGTGCTACACATTTTTTAAAAAATATTTTATTGGTTTTTTACAGAGA
>NW_005319291.1:0-1135 GCF_000412655.1 Myotis brandtii
CCTACCCTAACTCTCCTCCTACCCCTACCCCTACCCTTACCCGACCCCCAGCCTCTCTCTGCATCTCCCACAACACCGTGCTCACACTCCAGCCGAGCGGCAGGCTTGACTCTCACTGGCTACTGTTTTCTGCCAAATTGAAATTCCACCTTCTAAGGACAAAGACGGGTCGCCACTGGTGCCATTTTAAAAATAACTGTTGTTTCTGAAATGCTCCCCGGTGGCCAGGCTCACACATGTCCCTGCAGAGGCAGCACCACAAGGAGGCACATCCCTCGTCCCAGCCTCTGCGCACGTCCGTCCTGAAACCTCGGCCACTCTCCTTACACACCCGGGGCAAGACCTCATGTTACCGTGACAACTCAGTCCATGACCCCCCAGCTCCCTCCCATCAGCCATAAAGGATTCTGCGTCCTCTCTCACCAGTTAGATGGACACATTAAAACACAACAACGTCATGAAAACTGCTTGTTCTTTCCACTGAGATGCTGACCACATCAATTTACCCTGTAAATGAGTTAATCTCAGGGAAGCATGTGCTCCTGTTTCTACGGACAATTCTGTGCATCTGTCTCTGCAGCCAAGGAGAAAGCCGAATTAGCGGGAACCAGGCCCGCAGGATTCAGCGTCAGGCCTGGCACCTCCCCAAATGCCGTCGCCCACACTCGGCCCAGCCGCCCGGGAAGGGGTTCGATGGCAGCTCGGCCTTTAAGAACCCTGGGGTCCCAGCGGCCCTGGGGTGTGCGCCAGGGGAAGGGGCCGGCGTCGCCGCTCCCAGTGCAGGGCGCCTACCTTGGTGGCGGAGTCCACGGCCGACCCTTTGCCCAGCAGCTCCTGCACCAGCCCCACGTGGCCCTCCTTGGCCGCCAGGTGGAGGGCGTTGAGTCCATTCTGCAAGAGAAGAGATGGCCTCAGGGTGGGCAGGGGTGTACGGGAGCACATGATCCCTGGCCCCGGGTCGCTCTCTCTGAGCATCAGCTCGAAGCTGCTAAGTTCAGAGACCATGTTCCCGTGCTTTGATCCAGAGGCAGAGAGGTAAATGCATAGTCGTTAGAAAGGGGGATTCGGCAACAGCATGAAAACAACCTTTTCTTTAAAAAAAACACTAAGACATCCAAATCCTTTCAGAGAGAGA
>NW_005319292.1:0-1136 GCF_000412655.1 Myotis brandtii
CACTCATTCACTCACTCACTCACTCACTCACTCATTCTCTCACTCATTCATTTACTCACCCCCAGCTCAGCTGCACCCCCCCTGCCCCAGGCCCCTAGGTGCCCCCCAGGCCATGGCCAGCACCCGCCTCCGCCCCCCACTGGCCCTGCACTTCCCGCTGTCTGTGACCCTGGGTGGCCCTGAGCCCCGAGGGCAGGTCGGAGCCTCTCGTCTGGGCAGAGAGGACTCACATGAGCCGTTGTAGGAACCCGTCTGAGCCAGTTTCAAGGCACCAGGAGACCGGACGCAGCCAGCGAGCCGCCCCAGCCCTTCAGTGTCATCTGACGACTAAGCAGGGCGCATGGCGGTTGGTGCTTGGCGGTTGGTGATGGTCCTACCGGCGCCTCTGTCAGGAGACGAGGGTCTGGGGCGAAGCAGCATGGACGGGAGAGGGGCGTCGGGCTCTCACCCCGAGCTGAGCTGTGGGGCTCACCTCACTGGCCGGGCCTGGCACTCGGGTCACAGAACCGAGAAGTGAACCGCAGGGCAGAGGAGGGTCTGGATCCGGACGCGGTGGCTGAGCCTCACCCGCCTCACCCGCTGCACCCGCAGGCAGAGCTGAGCGCAGAGCCCGGGCAGAACCTTCTGTTTCGTGTATTTAAGGGGAGACAGCTGCACAGGCTCCGGGGGCTCGGGGGCCTCCTTTGGCATTTGATCACAGAGCCTGAGCCTCTCTGTCACAGCTCCTGCGAGACACACTCATTTCATCGCGTGAGCTCTGCTGGGCGTGCGGGTCACACAGCTGGGTGTCATGGGTCCATGTATGATCTGCCTGTGACACCTCAGGCGTCACGGGTCCGCATATGATCTGCCTGTGGCTGGACCTTCAGGCTCAAGGCCCAGGAAGTGCCGTGATGCCTGGGCTGTGCTCTCATCTGAAGGCTGGACTGGGCAGCATGGCCGCATCTCCTGTGGCTGTCGCAGGACTGAGTCCTGTGGGTTGTCCGAGGCAGAACCTCCGTTCTTCCCTGGCCGCTTGCTGCCACTGTCCCGTCGGTCCCTGCCTCCAGGGTCTGTCCGAGGGCAGCCAGGGATAAGCAAGGGAGAGCACATGTTCCCAGGATGGACATGATGTCAGGGCAGTACAGTGTGAGGTC
>NW_005319293.1:0-1136 GCF_000412655.1 Myotis brandtii
GCCGTAGGTGCTTCTGTAGGTGGGTTCCGACTTACGGCAAAAATTGCTTTACGTCGCACCGTCGGAGCGGATCTCCGACGTAACCCGAGGACCTACTGTAAATAACTGCTCACGAATAACCAACAGCAGCACCGAGGAGACAACAGTCATGAGCGTTGTCTCAGCTACATCCAGAGCTGATTTCCAGGCCAGCAGGACTCCCAGAGCCCAGGCTGCAGGTCATCGAAAACATAGATTCCCACCCTACTCTGGGGCAGTGCATATACAATGAGGATTCAGTGTTAGAAGGCCTAGTTCTGAGCCACAGAGAGCTCGTGTGCTTTTGGACAAATTATCTAACTACCCCGAGACAGTTTCTGTATCTGTAAAAAGGGGGTTAACAATGCCCAACTTCCAGGATCATGGCAAAGACTAAGCAACACCATGTGTGTAAAAGGCACTGGAAAGGCTGGTTGTCATTGTCCTTCCTCCTTCATCATTTGATTTGGGTCCCCAGGGGGCCACCATCCAAGTGACAAATCATTCTGACCTTTCCAACAACTGATCCGTTTAGAAAATTTGACTTTTTAAGAAAAACAAAACCTGAATGACCAACTATTTAAATCCTCTAAGTCCCAGCTTGTATCTTTAACACAGACCAGCTATTATTCATATGTGTGTGTTGTTAGAAACAAAGGGGACTGTTGTATGAATAATAGTGGATCATCACAAAACTCTAGGCTGCCAGGCAAAAATGACTCAATGAGAGTGAAAAACAAACAACAAAACGGTAGTATAAACTGATCTCACTTTTGGAAGGAAAAGTCATTTTGGTATACAGATGTATACACAGAACAAAAACATAAAAAAAATGCCACAATATTTTTAAAAAGGGATTATCTGAGTTTATGCACTCAACTATTGAGCACCCATTATGTGCTGGCCTCTGTGCTATGTATTGGTGATACAGTCATTAATTATCCATATAAGGTGACTGCTCTAATGAAGTATATAGAGTTCAGGAGTGATTATAATAAAAGAAGCCAATGAGATGACAGGAGATCTAATGAACCTACTCAGTTACAGGTTCCACAAGGCCCTCTGAGAAAGGGACATGTACACTAAGCCCTGAAGGATAAGTGGAAGTTAGCTGGAAA
>NW_005319294.1:0-1136 GCF_000412655.1 Myotis brandtii
GATGAGTAACTCAAAGGGGTGGTTAGAACTTAGGCTTGTAACATCTTAGCAAGAAACAATAAATCTGTGGAGAAGTGAGAAGACAAAGGAAAAGGCTTTAGGCTTCCAAGAGGGGCAAACTAATATATGGGGAAACTAATGGACGATAAGAGCTATCTCAGTAAGGTTTGTTGCGTAGATTCCTCTCAGTGCTGTCTCTGGTGATTAAGAGCCTAAGCCTGCTTTTAGGCAAACAGTGGGGGCTTTTAGGCAAATACCAGAGAGCTTCTTTTGGTGTTTGCTGTTTCTTGGTAGTCTTCAGCTCAAAATAATTCTTATGCCAAAGTGACATATTTTGGGGTGGCATATTCTGATCCCCTATAGTATCAAAGAATTTGTGGACATATTTTTGAACTGCCACACTTACCTTCTGCAGCAACACAACCCTCCTGGTTGTCTTCCTATGTCTCTGGCATCTCGCTCCTAGTGCCCATCTATGGTTCCTTGTATTATTCCTCTTCTTTGAATGCTGGGTTTCTGGGCATTCTGTTCTCACTCCACATGTTTGCTCTGGACCATCCTACACTCCTACATACCACCTTTGGGCTGATAATTCTCTAACCCAGGAGTTGGCATACATAATGTTTTAAGAAAGGGACATGTGGCTTTGTGGTCCAAATGATCTCTGTTGCAAATATTCAACTCTGCTGCTATAGTGCAAAAGCAGCCACAGACAACGCATAAATAAATGGCTGATAATATTTTATTTGCAAAATGGGCTGCCAGCCTGCTGGCCATAATTTGCTGACGGCTACTCTAACTTATGTCGCCCTCTCAGACCCTTCTCTTGGACTCCATATTCACTCCAACCTGCCCTCTAGGTATTTCTTCTTGGATGCCTCAGAGTAGCTCAAACTCAACTCCTTGTGAATTGGATTCCCACACCTGGTTTTTCTCTTGTGTTCTCTCTCTTATAAATGACATTCCCATCTGGTCAATTGCTGGAGCCTGAGAGCTATAAGTGATCCCTGCTCATCCCTCTCCCTCATTTCTCACATCCTATCAGTCAACTTTCTAAAATTATCTCAAAGCGATTCCCTTGGCTCCACCTCCACGTCCACTACTCAGTGTAAGCTATCATTACCTCCTGCCTCAGA
>NW_005319295.1:0-1136 GCF_000412655.1 Myotis brandtii
TTGCATCATTTTCTCTTGTGCTTGATTTAATCTGGTGTTGTTTTGTGCGGTGACATGTTGTGCAGGTTTATAGCCTAAGAGCAACAGGTTGTACCATCTGGCCTAGGTATGTAGTAAGCTATGCCATCTAGGTTTGTGCAAGTGCACTCTACAATGTTCACACAATGACAAATCGCCTAATAGCACATTTCTCAGAAAACAGCCCCATCATTAAGTGCATGACTAAATAAATGGGAGGTGGATTTAATGCTCTGTTGGCCTTTGTAAGTAAGCAATAAAAATATAAGCCTGAAAATGCCTCTAAGTTACTCAATCAAAAACTCTAATGACAGCCAATCACTAACAGCCAAGTACGCTGTAAGCTATAGCCAATCAATAATGTCCTTGCCTTGTTTAGCCTTTTCTCTATGAAAGTCACTCCCTGAGCTCCTATCAGTGAAGTGTCCCTAGCAATTTCTGGTTTGGCACTGCCCAATTCAAATTAATTTGTGCTTAAATAAAGTCATAAACTTTTTAATATGCCTCAGTTTATAATTTAAACAGGAGCAACCAGATGGCTCTACAATCTGGATAGATTGTTGAGTATAGGTGAGGCCTTAACTTCTTTTAGCCATTTAATTATAATGAAGGAAGAGAGTCTAAAGATGAGACTAATCAATGGGAAAGAGTAGAGCCAAGGAATTCAGAGAGAAATGTGCAGCTGGAGCTCTGAGAATATCATGAACCTCTAGAGATCAAGCAGTTGAACTTCTCTGTTAGTTCAGCCAAAATATCTTCTTTGGGGGTAAGCCACTTTGATTTGGATTTTTCATCTTTTCAACTAAATGATTCTTATTCTTATAGAGTTTAGAACCAGAAAAGGGATATTGAAAAAGATTTAAGTTAACATACAGAATTGGCTAAATTGAAGCAGGGAGAAAGGTAATGAGGACTTAGTTATCTGGAGCTGAGAAACTTGGTTATGTGGTATGAAAACTCCTTGATCAACTGGTAGCAGTTGTAGTGTTAGGCTCAGAGTTTGTATTTATTGAAGTTGAAGTGTTAAAGAATTTAGTAGAAAATGTTCAAGATATTAACCTTTGTTTGCTAATACATTAAATATTTACCATATACCAGGCATTATTATAATAGTTCAC
>NW_005319296.1:0-1136 GCF_000412655.1 Myotis brandtii
CATTCAGACTCCCTTTCCTGGGCACTCCACCAACCCTCAGTATCATCGCAAGCAACTTCTCTCTCACGTGGGCCCAGCTCCTCTGCCTTCCCTTGTTTCTCAAAAGAATCAGAACTGTGAGCACAGGGCTTTCCCCACCTAGCAAAAGCCTGGGGCACCAGACGGTCCCAGTCCCCTTTCCACCTACAACTTACCAGTGAATTTAAATTGTCCCTCTCCTTGCTTCTCTCATCCAGCATGTTGCTAAGTTACAGAAGATAATTAGGAACAGGTTTTGGAGCTCATTACAATTCTAAACATGGTTCTCCTCTCCTCCCACTCTCCCCTCTCCCCCGGCCCCTCCTTTCTCTTCCCGAGGAGCAGGAGGAGCAGGAGGAAAATGCTTGACAAATACTGGTTTAACTGAAAGCAAGAAAAGCCTTCAGTTTTCGGAGCAGGTAACGCCAAGCTGGGCATGGTGAGAGCTGCACAAATAAATCCACGTTGCAGAAACCCGTGAAATACTTGGTTGGCCCTTGCCCTGCTTCAAGGAAAATGTCAGAAAAGTACCTACGCCTTTAGATGGCGATTGTTGGCTCTGGCTGACACCTGGGACAGGTAGGAAGTCAGCAGTCAGAACTTGCTCATTCTAAAGGAATCTTCTTACCACCATTCAGCTGAACATAGTATTTCAAACCAGAAGTGCAGTCGTTTTGTCTGAAAAGTGGTCACTTTGATTTCCCAAGCAACCCTTGCAGGGCAGAGCAGAGGAAAGCAACATTTTAATCCGTTGTGATTAATGGTACAAGGTGAGCTCCCCTCACATCTGCAGCATTATTCTCAGAGCAAATGATGAAGGACCAGCTCAGACATTTAGGGAAAACTAACAGAATTCCAACACCTGCCAGCACAGAGTTCACCATTCTCCCTCCCAGGTTGGAGTCCCTGGGCACTCGGATGACCGGGCACCCTCTGGCCTAAGTCACCCTCACCCTACTTTGACCCCCACCAGCTTGTTTTCGATTTGCAGGTCCCAGGAGGTAGAGCTGAGGCTGACACCTGGGCACCCCGCCCTTTGCTAGGTGCCAGGGGCTGATGTCACCCGCCGTTGCTGCTGGGCACCTGTTTCTATTCTGCTTCCCTAGGGGCCCTCCCTC
>NW_005319297.1:0-1136 GCF_000412655.1 Myotis brandtii
ACGCTCTATCCACTGAGCCAAACCGGCTTTGGCCCTTGCTGTTTATTCTGCCTGGATTCCTTTGCCTGGTGTTTTTTTTCCCCCTCTCCCCATCATTGGGTCTCAGTTTGAAGTCTCTGCCACAGAGAGGCCTTCTTTGACCACTACCAAGGATGTCCCCCCCCCCCCCCGCCCCCACCCGGGCTCTCTCTCAACCAGGGGAGGGCAAACTTTGTCCACATAAGGCTGGAGGGTAAATATTTTAGGCTTTGTGGGACACAAACCAAATCTGTTGCATTTCCCCCTTTGTGTTCATTACCCTTTATAAATGTATAAACTGTTCGTAGCTTGCAGTTCTATGCCAAGACACACTGTGGGTGAGATTAGCCCTTGGCCGTATTTTAGTAACTTCTGCTCTAGACCATCAATCACCCTGCTTTATTTGCTTCATAATTTACCACCATCTGGAATTATCTTGTGTATTTATGAATTTGATATTGTTGGTCTCTCTCACTAGAGGGTGGGAAATGTGTCTGACTCGTAGCTCTGGTATCTGGTACTGTGCCTGGCTCAGAGCAGGCCCTCAATACATCTTAGTTGGGTAAATAAATCAATGAATAAATACGTGAATGAATAGGTTCCAGAGGACGATGGATTTGGGACTGCCTTTTATTAGCTGTGTAAATTTAGGCATATCATGAAACAATCTAATTCTCAATTTTATCCTTAGTAAAAAGGCGGTGACAGAAACTCCCTTGCTGCGTTGTTGGGGTGACAAGTTGAGAGGACACTGACAACGCACAGGGCCAGGGGGAAAGGTCTCATTAAACATTAGCTCCCTTCTGCTTGACTCTGTGGGCAGGCCTTTCCCAGTAGGAATATCATCTCCCACCTATTTCACCCAGGCCCAGTCTGCATAGTCCTTCCTCCCTCTCTTCCCCTGAGTTCCTCCTCCTCCAGGTCCCAGTGTGCTTGGTGGCACAGCCTCTCCAAGTATGACCTCTCAGGGCAGGAGTTTCCTACAGCAGAGATGGCTGCACGACGCTGGGGTGAAGGCCCTGGGAGTGATCGATGGAAGCTGAGAACAGAGCAGTCCCATGGACACGCAGATCCCCACGGAGTTAGAGGATGGCCCCATCCCTCTGCCCCCCTGGCTC
>NW_005319298.1:0-1136 GCF_000412655.1 Myotis brandtii
GAATTTGTGCACCAGGCCTCTAGTACATTATAAAACAACATATGTAATATAATATCTAAACTATAATAGGAAATATAAAATAAAGTTTATACAATATATAATACCTAATACATAACAATGTTTTTAAAAATTGTATGGCTTTACTACAGTAATAAAATACTTTGCATGTTTAATGTAGATAATTCTACAAGAATTTTAGAAGAAATACAATTTGATTAGTCATTACACCTCAAAAAAGGAAGCAAATTCCAGTAAAAAAAGATTAAAATTCATTTACATTTCAATACCTACACTTAAATATCTTTACAATGACATTTAATAAGGATATATACCAGTTTCAGATTTTTCTTTTAACTAATTTTTGTGGCGTTGCCATTTATAAGTGATTTAACATTTGCATACATACTGGACTTGGGTATATATTGCTTAAAATAGTACTTGCCAAAATAGAACTATAACTGAAACCACAATAGGACGTGACAATTGATTTTATTTTCAGTACATGTTAAAAGGTGTTCAGTTATAGGCTATCATGTAACTAGAAACCTGTCTCTATGTTGAAATTTTCTAAGGAGTTGAGGTAGAAATAATATGGATATGTTATAAGCATTCTGAAACCCAACACACTGATTAAACATTCACAAGGTTGCTTCTAAATTTGCTAATGAAATAGTCATCATACTCAAATAATCACTATCAACTTTTCCACCTTTATTATCTGTTCTTGCCGGCTTCATAAAATTTACAAAATTAAATGCAAAATGTCTCCATTAGTGCACTGTTAAGTTGTAAATTTAGAAACAAATCAGAGAATATGAAAGTTCAGATCCTCTTAGTAACATTAACTTGTCCAACATTGATTATATATAATTCCTGAATTGCTGGTTAGTGTTCTAAATGTATACTTTATTATAAGACACAGGAAATATAAGGATATTAATGCAGTTATAAAAACTCGAACTTTTCATTTTATTGAGTTATGAAGGTTAACATTTGCAATCCTAACATTGTATTAGCATGGGGTCCTGCAATTTAATAAAATAAACTGGTTGAGAAAATGAACTATGCTCACACAATAAAAATAGTGCTGGTTTTCTTGAATGAAACACTGACAGCACCTGCATTTAAAGGCAACA
>NW_005319299.1:0-1136 GCF_000412655.1 Myotis brandtii
TTTTAATGCCATCCACAAGCTAGACTATTTGTATCAAGCATATCCGAAATCCAGATGCTACAATATTAGAAAATAAATTATCCTTATAAATGCAGAGGTGGAGTATTTCCGAGCCGAAAACGCTTTCTCTGGTAGTGTAAGTATTCCGTTTCCCTTAAAGATGTAATATTTTTCCAAATGTGGCTGTATGAAAAAGCTGAAGTACAGCACTTCCTACGGAACCATTTGTCATTTACCTACATTTACTGCGTTTACTGTCCTCTGTGTATTGCTCAACTTCACTTTTAATAGGAGAAAATAGGCCTTAAAAGGGAAGCGGTATTTTACTGCTGAGCAAGAAACTATTTGTATTCCTCCTTCAAAGCCTGCCTAGGAGCATGTAGGATGGCTCTTGACCAAAGGAGATGGTATGAATATTCATGTGTTTTATGAATCACAGAGTTGAGGCCGTATGGTTTTCCCATTTATCAATTACTGGTTCAGGATTAGGCAGCCGAAGAGTTGCACTGATTAACAACGCTCCTTTTGTTTGCTCCGTGTTGAGGTGACACAGCCCAGTGACAACTGTATTATTTCTTGCCTCTTCAGCTGTCCGCACTTGTGCAATTAGCTTCACATCCTGTCAGGTTTCATCATGTAGCCTCTTTATTTCCACGTTGTGAGAATTTGTGGAGCTGTAAATTAGAATGACTCCTTAAAGTTTAATTCCCCTTTCCTGTGAAGACCCCACCGTTACTGCGCCTAACAAGCATGGCTAATCATGCCCATCATACGTGATCTCGGGAATGCCTGGCATCTGACTGGAAAATGAAGGTTTTAGAAGTTAATGGCACAGGCCATTGAGAAAAGCAGCTGTAGTGAGAAACTGTAGAGAGGTTGGAGTAATTCAGACAAACTCACCTTGATGGACCAATTTAGCATATTTATTTTGGGTTTGTTTTATACTTGTTTTCTTCCTCTTTTCCTCAACCCTCCTATTTTAGTCCCTTAAAACCTTCACTAGGAAATTTCACGGAGGGCTACAACTGCTGTTAAAATTAGAGAAAAAACAACAGTGGATTCCTTCGTGGTTTGAGAACTCTGCTTTTCAGATCCTTAGATTCTAAACCAGTGGTTCTCAACCTTCCTAATGCCGC
>NW_005319300.1:0-1136 GCF_000412655.1 Myotis brandtii
TCAGTATCTATCCCGTGTCTGCCATCTGCAAGGACGAAAGAACAAAGGGACAACTCTCAGAGCCAAAGGATTGCTGTCTTATGTCTTCCAGCCCTTCTTCTCCGATCCATCACGAGGGCCGCCCGCCAACTGCAAGGTCTCCGTGGCCCTCCCTCCTCCTAAGCTCTTCCCATCAGCCCTGGGAGCCGATCAATTCAGAAGAGGCAGCTACACTTTCAGCTCCCACAGAGGCCCTCTCCCCAGCATCTAGGAGAGAGAGCTCTTGATGGCAAATCAAATATAATTTTAGTTAATATGTTTCTCAGTCATCTCAGTTTAATTTTTGTCCTCCCCCACATGGCCCATCGTTCAGACGACTTCCCGCCGCAACAGCTTCCCAGCCTCTCGGAACTCTGTGTGCTGAGCACTCGGGACCCAATCGGGTTTTCTGAGCATCTCCGCGCCGTGCTCTCCGCTCGCTGGGACCGCAGAAGGCGGCTCTGGAATAAGCTGGGGGAAATATGCTTCCCTCCCCTATTCCCACGCATGTAGTTGGTTCTCAGCAAGTTTGCTTCCGAGAGAGTGGCCGGTCATAAAGCCCTAGGATCGCGTTAAGAACCACTGGCCCCAAGACGCATCTGAGAGACGTCTGGTACCAGACGGGGACTTGCACAGGACAAGGGAGAGGGACAAAGGAGGGCACACACGAGACCACCTCCCTGCTGGAACGCTGGTTTGCACATCACGGGCTGAGCAGAGAGAGGTACATGAGGGAACAAATATCGCATCTGACGAAAGCCCTGCTGGTTTGAGCTACCTGCTCCAATTCGGGTGATTTGCCTACTGAGATTTTTTTTAACTTGGAAGCACTCATCATCCTATGTTCCTGAATGTTCCCCCGATACATTTTTCTCTCTTGTAGGTGATAAGTTTTTTTGTTTCCAGAACCTTCTAAGCTTCCCTGCGCTTCAGGCGACCTCTTTTAGGAGATACCGTCAGAGAAAACTGCAAACAGAAAAAGTTCAGACAACTGCTGCCTGATTCTAAAATGAAAAACAAATAAGACTCAGCCGTCACTGCCTAGAAAAACAAACCCTATCACTAGCCACATGAAGCCTCTGATGCACCCCCACTTTCTACTTGACAAATGAGCCTGC
>NW_005319301.1:0-1136 GCF_000412655.1 Myotis brandtii
GAGGGTTGTTGGAGGATCTGGGGACACTGCGCTGCGGGTTTGGGAGCGAGCACAGCACTCTGCGTGACATGCCCCTGTGCTTTTCAGTGCTCAGACAAGTCCTGCCTGAGGACACCTTCTCTGAAGAAGAGAGTTTCAGATGCCAACCTGGAAGGGAAAAAGGACTCGGGAATGCTGAAGTACATCAGACTGCAGGTATTGGCACCTGGATCAGAAACAGTCATGGAGCCGTGACAGGCAGAGGGCTCCAGCTACCCTATTTGCTAATGTTTGGTTCATATGGTGCCATCTGGCACCGTGTCAACATGATGGTTCCTTTAATAAATGAGCTAGGGTGCCACCAAGTGTGCAAGGAAAATACCCCTCCTTGCTAGACAGCCAATTTCCACTGTGACAGGGTTTGGGAGTTTGGCTGTAACCATGCCTCTCCCCTCTCTCCCTCCACCAATGGAGCTAGTTTCTCACTAGTGTGTGGTGGCGGTGCTCACAGGTCTTGGAAGGACAGTATCTGGGCTCCAATCCCACATCTGCTGCTCTGGCACCAGGCCTTGGGCAACTTACCTAATTTCTCTCCGTCTTAGTTATCATCCCCTATCAGATTATAACTAGACCCATCTCAAAGGATTATTGCATGGATGAAATAAAATAGTACTCTTACCTACTTATTCAGTGCTTGACACTTCGATATATTGTTATTACAACCAAAGCTCTAAATCATAATACATTTCCCCATGGGGGGAAAATACTTTTTATGATTTTCCTGAAAGTGTTTAAAATAATAGTTAAAGACCTAGACTTGCTTGGAACCTATATTGATTGCCTAAATTATCTGAAATAATGGATTAAATAGGATTTTGTGAGCTAATCAGGGGTAGCAACCATAAGGTATAATAGTATTTCAAGGGCAAAATGCCATCCAAATTCACACTGGTTTAGAAAACTAACTTCCTGAGTAGAACTCCTTTGTAAATTAGAGACTGCTCGTAGTTTTCAGTGGAAATCAACTCTTAACAGGAAAGAAAACAGGATGCTTCAAAAGCCCATCTGGCCTGGCCAGCATGGCTCAGTGGTTGAGCTTCATCCTATGAACCATGAGGTCATGGTTCAATTCCCGATCAGGGTACATGCCCAGGTGG
>NW_005319302.1:0-1136 GCF_000412655.1 Myotis brandtii
GCCTGTCCCTCTCTAGCACATCTGATCACCCACAGGGCCAGGAACAAACAGAGACCGCGCCCCTTGCCTCAGTGTGCTCCCGGAGCCTGGCAGGAGCATCCTCCCGGCGCCCTGGGGCTGTCTTCCTCCCAGGGGCTGCCCCAGAATTGTTAGCCGTTAGCCTTGGCTCATCAGAGTCTCCACCCTGGCTTCCCTTGTCCTTGAACAGAAGGTAGCAGGATATTATTAGCTTGCTAGCCCCATCGCTCCCACTCCCCTGGGCATCTCTGCACTATGCTTTTTCCAGATGAAGATGTTTTCATGGCGTCTGCTCTGAGCCAGGAAGCGACAGGCCCTCATGGGAGATGCGCATAGACTGTACTCCCCGACCAGAGGAAAGGTGTTTGGCAAATAACAGAGATAAGATCCCCCATAAATGTGAATATATTATGGGAGGCTCTGAAAGGGCCTGGAGTAAAATGTCGTAAAACAGACTTTACCCTGAACATAGCTGAGCACAGAGCAGTGAATTAGCAGCACCTGGTTGCCCCTCTCAAATCCTCCTCAGACCCTGTTTGGGGAGACCACCGGAAGCGTGCCCCTGGAAGAAGATGCTCTGAACCAGGACCCACCCTTGGGCTCGATGCATCGGTGAGCAACCTGAGTGTTGTGTGTCTGGGTGTGTCTGCTTATGAAGCAAGGACCCAGGGCGCCATTACTGCCCAAAGGGGCCCAGAGCCTTAAAATGACTAAGAACCACCGCACTCGGTGAAATGTCCCAAGTGATGGTGTCATGTGCTCTGGGTGCGTGTTAAACATGAACGAGTCAGATCATATCTGAATACAAGTCTCTTTCAGGCTTGTCTCCACTTTGAAGATCTTGTCTTACAAAGCATGAGACAGACCAGGCTTCTGTTCAAAGACCAGGAGCAAAGGATTCTTAAAAAGCAACTGGCCGAATGAAGAACATAGGTGCTAGTGAGGGTGGCCCATCCTCCACTTCCACACTGCTGACCTGGAGGAGCTTGAGAGTTTTGAGAATCACATTAGGCAAACTTTCCACTTGGCTCTTCTATCTACTCAGGATTTTGCTGAAGGCAAAACAAATTGTCTGTGTCCCACTGTGTATCTCTGTAGAAAGTCTGTACCCCATAAAA
>NW_005319303.1:0-1136 GCF_000412655.1 Myotis brandtii
ACACTGAGTGGTTTTATTGGATAGCTTAAAACTTCTGGATCCAATTCTAGTTCCTCCAAGCAAATATCTCAGGAACTCCTCCTTTAATGTTTTGAGGTAATAACTAAAAATTTGTTGAACTGGAAAAAACCACTTCTGAAAGGTTCATCTCAAGTTAAAACAGGTACACTGCAAATGGAGTTTTGGTCAAAGGCAGGGATAGTACTTTCATTATATTTTCCATTTCCTATGCCAAAGATGCAAAAATATCAGACTAAAGACATGTGATTTGAAGAGATGATTGCTGCAATGTTTATAACTTAAAATCTGTAATAAGTCATAACATAATCCTGTGTTCTTAGGAAACTGAACAGTGAATCATTTTGCCTCATAGGAAGTTTATAAACCCTCTTAACATGAGTTTTAAAGTGACTAATGAATTTTCCTTGTCCTTACCCCTGTTCTAAACAGCAGACAAAAGTTTAGTTTGGGAGGTGTGTAATCTGCTCAGCTTGCACCTGTACATCGGGAAACTGCTAAATGTTACTCTGAGTTTGAAATATTTTATTCAGAGATTTCGTTTGTTTGCTCAGCTGCTGCAGTTTCTTTGCTGTGAGTCATTTCAGTATGCACATTCATGTTAGTAGTTCTCTCCCCTTTACTTCTCACATCACTCGCAGTACTTTATCTCTTACCTATTAGTCTTCCCTAGCCTGAGGAATTTATAAGAAGGTGAATGAATCACCATCATAACTGGTTCTCAAAGTTTGTTTTTAAAAAGAACTTTACAGTATCACAATTTAATGTTATTTAGGATCCCAGTGCTCTTGAAGAATCCATGCTTCAATAGGAAGTTCTTTTGTTTTTTAAGGCTAGGAAGAATTTCTTTTGTCTGCTTTCTAATTTACAGAAGTCACATGCCATTTTTACTACTTACTTTTCCTAACCTCTCTTTGCAGTCACATCTTCCCCTTCCCCTCAGTTAACATACATAGGGGGATGAGAACTGATTAGGATGATGAGGGTTGGGGACGGGACGGCTGCTTTTCCTCATTTTCTTCCCTGAACTCATTGGTCTTATAGCCGGTTTGAGTATAAACAACATCTAATTATCTCTTTAAGTTAAAGCAGTGGTTCTCAACCTTGGCTGCACATTA
>NW_005319304.1:0-1136 GCF_000412655.1 Myotis brandtii
ATACCATTCCCCAGTCCTACTGCCCTCCAGTGTTTAATTAGGTAAAGAGGGTACCTTCTCTAAAAATTTTCAGCTCAACTATATACTCAAATCTCACTAAGTAGATAAATGCATTTCTCTTCAGTCTGTAGGTATTTAGACCAGCCAAAACATCTCTCTCACTGTTCAGTTGTCAAGAAAATATATTAATGCTTCTAAAACAAGAATAAAAATAAAATCACTCAGAAATAAAAGTTAACATTTCATGTTTCTGGCACTTAAAATAGTCTTCTATTTGTGCTATCCTAACATGAGTATATGACTTGCAAAAATGAAGTAGCCATAAATCAGGCTACTATAACACCCCTCCTCCCAGACATTTGTCAGGAAAAATAATTAGTATCCTGGCTAAGAGAACACTAATAAAGTAGCCCACTGCATTGCATTTGGTTCTTATTCAACATTGGCAAAGAGTTCCAAAGCAAAAGACAAAGAAAATTAGAATTATCATAATCCCATACCCAGCCACACTGATGAAGCATATTTCTTGATGTTGGCAAAAACTCCTGGATCTAATCTTTATTTTTTAACCTATTGATCCTTTTCCATCAGTGACAGACTTGTTCTGCCACAAGAGATGTTTCCAAATTGGCCTGAAGGAGCATGTGGGTTAGAAACAATATTGTCATTGGCCTGGTTTTGGCAGGATTGGTGGAAAATCAGACAACTGTTATGTTTTGGACTTGTGGGCTAATAGTGCCCTCTGTTTTCCATTTTTGCTCCCATCAACGGAATTACCAGATGGCCAAGAAGCCACTAGAATGGAAGTAATGTTCCAATACAGTGGAAAAAGACCAATCCAGTAAACATGCTAACTTCTATCTAGTGGCTTAAAATAGCAATCTAAATGTTTAAAGATGAAGAAAAACAAAGAATACATAGCAGAAACTCTCAAAGCCTTACTCCTACCAGCATACCTGATCTTTTTAGAGCAATGAATTCACTGTAGATTCCAGCACCCTCAAAATATCTCACCCATCTTCACAAATGCCAAATTACACAGCCTGATAGACTACAGATTTGTAAGACTCTTCCTAAATCTCTCAGAGATTCTGAGTCAGTGGGGCCACAATGAAGCATAAGAATCTGTAATTTTT
>NW_005319305.1:0-1136 GCF_000412655.1 Myotis brandtii
AAACTAGACTATGAAGGATCTTCAGTGGTTGTGAATATCTTTGGCTTCATTTAATGGTAGTGTCATTGTAATGTTTGACTGAGAGTAGCGCTGTACAATGTTCAGAGAGCACTTTGAAAACCGATTTTGGTTATAGTGTGAAAACGAGATTAAAAGGAAAAATATTAGAAGCAAAGTTAACTACTACTAAAATATATCATGAGAGTTATAATAATGGCACATATTACACAGTAGCCATGGAGAGAGAGGAGTGTATTCCAGAAATATTAAGCAGGTAGAATTGGCATGATTGCATAATTAATTATATGGGAGACATGAGATAGGGGCAAGAAAGGTAGAAATCAATGTTTTTTGCTTTTTGTTTTAATATCTAGATGGCAACAGCTAGTATTTACTGAATGTCTACTGTTTATGAAACAGTATGCTAGACACTGCATTCACTCTCTCTAATCATTACCACTACCCTGCAAGGTCAATTATATTGCCCCATTTTATAAGAGAAAATTTTGCCTAAAAGATGTTAAAGACTTATTTAAGATCACACAATTAAACAGTACATTAATTATCATCCAAAACAGATTTTCCTAATTCCACAATCCACTGCTTAAGGAAGAGGTAAATAATTTGGGGAATGAGAAATTACTATATACTTATGTATAAATTGCACTTTCCAAAGAATTTGTGCATCAATTTTCTTTTTGGGTCCACAAATATTTCCACTTCATTGTAAGATAGCAATGATATGTCATTAGCAATCTCCATTTCTCAGTTGAAATTGACTTGCTCAAGGTCAGACAGTTCTTTAATGCCAAGGGTAATGGTGGGTTTTCTTTCCAGTCCTTATATTGTTTTTCTGCTATATCATCTTACATTTTTTCTACCTCGTAGCTACAAACTGCTAAGCAGCTGGCTAGTTTGTGAATGTGCATTAGTATCAAGGAAGACCTGGTGAGAATTAGAATTAGCTCAGACAGGCTCCTCACCAACAAGTTTGATGCATGAATGAATGTCACATGAATGATGGGCATTTGAAAAAAAAAATCTATGGACTCTCAGTTTCTCTCTTTCTATCTCTCTGATTCTATCTGTCTGTTTCTCTCTTTTGTACACACACACACACACACACACACACACAC
>NW_005319306.1:0-1136 GCF_000412655.1 Myotis brandtii
CTTTGTCTTTTGTTTAGCAATTCTAAATGCCCTGTGGTTGTTGCTCAGTGGTCACTAATCAGTATAAAAAGGTACATCCTTGAACGAAATGTAATGTTGACTTTAATTCTTACCGATAATAACTTTGCAAATTATTATTTTTACTGGAGCTGTTACCAATAGATTCTCGAAAGTCTCTCCTAATTAGCACCATTTTCTTTTAAAAGGCTGAATTAACAGTTTGAAAGATTTTACAGACCCATCAATGGGATGGAAAGTTTGAGTACAAAATAAAAGGCAATCTCAGTTTCTGCAGCATCTATAGATACTGTATTTAAGTGTTTAAGTTAGAATGTGTCTGGTGAAAGCATTTTATAAATTATTGACATTTTCAATCTACGCTCTGCAGGAGGGAATTCATTAGGAGCTGTTAATTCTGGAGACACATATAAAGCCATTATAATGCAAGGTGCTTGAGCGGCACTTTTATTCACTGATGCACAGGTAATATTTGGAAAACATAATTTAGAAGCTGAGCTGCAGCGATTACCTGTCTTTCATTAAATAAAGGATTAGTATTTTGTTTACTGAAAGAGACAGATGTCTGTCAGAGTTTTTGATATGCAGTATACAAAAAATTAATGAACTTCACGGGTTTTTATTTCTATTTACTGAAGTGCTTCTGTATTTTTCTTTTGGCAGATGTGAAATGGAATAAGGGAAAATTTTCTCTGTTTCAGAACAATAAGTATTAATAAGACATGTGGTTTTCAGCACAAGTTTGTTTCTGGTGATAAGAAAATCCTGTTTCCTTGGCAAAGAAATGAGTAACCCATTTTCCCCCCAATTATTTTATCTTCTCTGGAGGGATGCATTGCATCACTGGTCTCAGGGTTAATAACACTGAAAAGTATGACATTCAGGCTCCTTTCTTTGGAAATACCACAGTGCAATTCATCATTGCATGGAGGAATAAGAAATATCAATTAAACGATTTATATATGCTGGGCACTGGCAGTGCAATAACAAATAAGACCAAAGCATGAATTTGAACTCTAGCTGGTTTTGGCTCAGTGGTTAGAACATTGGACCTCACACCAAAGGGTCGAGGATTTAATTCTTGTCAAGGGCACATACCTCAGTTGCAGGCTCTATCC
>NW_005319307.1:0-1136 GCF_000412655.1 Myotis brandtii
CTCACAGCAACAGAACACTGCCAACTACATATTGGCATGCCAAAAGTTGGAGGGACGAGTTTTTATATTGGCTCCAGATCTGCAGCCTCACTCTCTGCTAGCAGCTAAGTTGCTGCATGCCAGAGGTAGATAAAAGGAAACAACTGAAGCCCAGAAGACTGAATTGACAGGACAATGCAGGCGAAGGAAACAGACGTATTAAGGAAAAAAGGAAGAGAAAAAGGAGAAGAAAACGTGATCATAAGCTTTTAGAATATGAACAAAGATGCTTATGGTTTGGCCGCAAAGAGCCAGCCTTATAATCGTTACTGACTTACCCAACACAACTGGATGGTTCAAACCAGAAAGGAACCACACCTAAGCGCTGGCACAGGAGCTCTGAAATTCACTCTCCCCCACACTCCTGAGCCCAGTCACTCAGCAGCCACTACTCACTCTGTCTCCTGTTGAACTAATCATGGCTCAAAAGCCAAGCACATCAGCACGCTGACAAAATTATCCCATCAAGGCTTTTACATTTATTCTGATTTTTTTCAGTCTCCTTCTCAAAGGTGGTCCTCCTCAAAAGAAATATTTTCTTATCTTTTAAGGATAAGAAAAGACTGTTCACTCAATACAAAATATTATATTGAACACTCAGAAGAACTCTGAAAGACAATTAAATATTTTAGTGGAAGTCTAAAGACTATAACCCTAAGGTGCCATTCACAGATGTATCTGTGACTAAATGTCATGGACCCAAACTTTCGGCCTAAGTTCCTCCTCTATAAATTAGGAATAGTTAGAATCATATCACAGATCACCGAAGGCTTAATAAAACACAAAGGTCTATCCATGATGTACCATGACTTAACTTAATTTGCATATGATATTCCCCAGACCCAACGCAGACAACAGAAATCAGTTGAATAAATGAATTTGTGTCAAGTCTCAAAACTATGTTAAGAAGGGTAAGAAAAGTATGACAAAACCCATTTTGCAAATGAAGCAACTGAGGTCCAAGCTGATGAACAGCTCTGCCCCAAGCCACATGGCCAGTTAGTGGTGGAGAAATGATGACAACCCAAGGCCCCTCACTCCTACTTCAGTGATCTTGTCATTCTGGACTTTAAGCTTCCTTAAATATCAAGAAATAA
>NW_005319308.1:0-1136 GCF_000412655.1 Myotis brandtii
AAAAAATACAGAAAGAAATTTCAAGAATATAAAAATCTGAAGTATGTGATTACAAACTCGAGGTAAATGAAATATATGGAACGCCATCCTATAACAGAATCTGCATTCTTTTTAAGTACTTTTGAACAAAAACTGACTATTCTCTGGGGCATAAAGCAAGATGTAATAGTTTTAAAAGATTGAGAAATTTAAAAGGATGCTCACTGATGACAGTGGAATTAAACTAGAAATAAATAACAATAAAACAACAATAAAACAAATAGAGAATCCCCCAAAGTTTTGAAATTAAGCAGTATACTTCTATACAATCCATATATATATATAAAATAAATTAGATGGAGATGGAAAAATATTTGGAATTTAATGGTAGTAAAATATCACATTATCAAAATTTGCAGTCTAAAGCTAAAGCTTTGAAGATAAACTTATGGCCCCATCTACAAATAAAAAAAAATGTATTTCTTAAAATCAATAATATAAGTATCTAACTCAGAAAGTTAGAAAAGTAACTGCAAATTAAACCCAAAGAAAATAAAAGGAAGTAAGTGCTAAAGGAAAGATTGGAAATCACTGAAGTGGAAAATAAATGCATAATAGTCGTCTAACTCTTGCATAGAGTTCTTTTTTTCTGGATGAATTGACATAAAAGTATTACTAAAATTTGGCAACAATGAGATATTTAACATCAGTATGAGCAGAAAGCCTAATTGAATGTGATAACAAATGTGAATTTTGGATATTTTAAATAGATGAATTACCTACAGTAAAGTTACTGAAAAAGAAATGTAATAATAATGTTTTAGAACCTTGTCCGTAACACACTTCATGGTGTTCCTGTAAACTTTGCTGTTTAACCCTGTAGTTTGAGGGTTCTCTTGTTCTTCATTTTCCTTTGTGATTACAGAATTTTTAATTTAATACATACAATAGTTTATAAAAGCAATTTTTTGGAGAAAGGTAAAAGTTGAAGCATTGAAAAGACAGACGTAATCGATAACTTCCAATCAAGAAGAAAAGAACAGGGACAAATAACAAATATGAGAATAAAAAGGAGATACTATTACAAATCTTGCATATATTAAAAGGATAAAAATATATTGTAAGCAATAAATTTGGAAAATTCATATGAAATTGCC
>NW_005319309.1:0-1136 GCF_000412655.1 Myotis brandtii
ATGGCAGTGGGGAGGGGCTGGGATGAAGAGGGGAGTATGCTGGACCCTGGTTATTGATTATAAAGTGAATTCATGAGGACAAATTACCCAAGACCTGACACTTAATAGTGGGCAAGCTTAAAGCTACTCTCACCTACAAGAGTTCTTATAAAGCGGATCTATGGATAGAAATGAGGTTCCCAGATTTTGGTGAAGGAACTACTAGAAGATGTTAATTTCTCATTGTTCTAAATGACTAGAATGCTATCTGGGGTCTGGATCCTGAGCATGTCTTACACTGTCCTGACGTGTGCATAAACTCTTCCTAATTCTGCAAGATCCTCTGGGAAAAGGCCAGGACATAGGCCTTCTGCTATTTCAGGGTGGTTAAAAGGAATCTGACAGCTTTCCTCTCTTTTCCCTCCCCTCACCCTCTCCCTGCCCCTTTTCATCCTCTTTCTTCCACTTTCTATTCAGTATATCTGTTATCTACCCCAGGTGCTATTTTGGTGAAAACTGTTGAGAAGGTCTTGATCCACATGTCCTGATAGATTGTAGACTGTCTCCCACTCCCTCTTTCTTCACATGTCCTGTCCCCCACTTCTCTATTGAGTTTGCCATCTCCAGAAATGTATTTTCATTCAAAATACATCTTCAGAGTGTGGGTTTAGATCGCAGCATGAAAACCAAGAAAGAAAAAGATCATTATCATTGCTTAAGAAATTGTAGAAGTACAAAAGTGTTAGAGGGGGGCCTCTCATGTACTGGTAGTATGTGAACTTCTTATTCCCACCGAATGTGTTGTTTGAGATGCGAACATGGATAGCTGAGGATGTGTGGTGATGTTAGTCTGAAAACACAGAGGTGCTGAGATACAGACTGTCCCAGCCCTTCACCCACACATCAGTCACAGACAAGCTCCTCCCTCCCCCTTCCTTCTTTTTGCTGATAGTCTGGTTAAATCAAGCAAGAGACAGAAGGAGGAGGAAGAAAAACAAATCTGTAGATCTGTTCTTCCCCGCTTGCAATTCAGGTCACCATGACTCCAAAACTCTTACTATTGGCAATGACAGTGAGTTCATATTTTGTGAAGAGTCGCCATATGCCAGGTATTGGGATAAGGCTGTGATAATGGGCTGGCCTCTCGAGTCAGGTGG
>NW_005319310.1:0-1136 GCF_000412655.1 Myotis brandtii
GGGGTCCTGGATTGGGAGAGGGCACAGGCTGGGCTGACAGCCCCCTCTCTATGCACAAATTTTGTGCACCAGGCCTCTAGTGTCTTTATAAGAAGAGAAATTTGGACAGAGACAGACACATCACAGAGAGAATACCATGTCCCACCAGGAGAATCTTTCTCAGAAGAGAGAAAATGCTGACAGATTACTAATATCTGTCATATTTAAGAACACAAATCCTGTCCAGTGAAGCATCCCCAGATGTGCATGACAGGACAGTCTGGGCTGATGAGCTGCAACTGACCCTCAGCCCATCTGCCCCTCATTTAGTCTCTGACTTACTACCTTCACCTGCTCTCTCTTCATCTCCCCAATTTCCTTTCTGCTCAATTCAACTTAACTGGCCTCACAAACCACAACCATAATCTTATTGTTGGCCTGCAGGTTTTCAGACTTTACCAAAGCAGACTCTTCAAACTGGTGTAGCTCAAGTCTTACCGACAGAACCCTTCGGCACAGCCCTGCATTGCTCTTTCCTCGGCCCTAACTGTTCAAGAAGGACTTAGAGGCAGGGAAATTTATTTCTGGCTGGAATTAAATAACGAAGGGCTTCTAGAAATCTAAATGTCATGCTGACAACTGAAGAGCTGAAGACATGGGGGCAGATGACTGTGCATGAGAGACCCTCGGGCCCCCTCCCCCCCAATCCTAGGCATTGGACTTGCCTTTGATATAAGTCTGACCTTTGGACAAATGCTCTCTTGAACTGCTGGGTTATATCTTCATATTTAATGAACTACTCATCCTCACAGGATGGCAGCTCATGTGTGAAACAAATGGTAAAGAGGAAAAGCAATCATTTCTTCTCCACGTGAAAGGGGAGATATGAATCTGAGGAGCACAATCTGGCTCCGATTGAAAGTAAATTACCAGCTGATTAGACAGCTGTAAATACAGGGAGCGAAGCATCAACAGGCAGCTGGGTTCTGTAAGGAAGAGGCACATGAGAGAGGGCAAAAGGGGGGGGGGGGCTGAGCATGGGCAGGGCTCAGCAAAGAGGAATAGTGGCGGGCTCTGTGTGGCCAAGACTACAGAAACAGGAGGGCTTTGTAGGAAGTGTTCTGTAGAAGGAGCCTGGGAGGAAGTGCAGCTCCCCT
>NW_005319311.1:0-1136 GCF_000412655.1 Myotis brandtii
CCCACCTGTGCACAAATTCGTGCACCGGGCCTCAAGTATATTTTAAAAGGAATAGAGATAAAATACTTAACACACTAGCATTTAGAGAAAATAAATATTAAAAAATTTATATTTGTATGAATGTGATATTTTTAGCAGACACATAGTTACAAATAAGATTATATGTTAATTTGTAACATGGAATCTTTAATGACTATCTTCTCCTGATCCCATTCTATATCAGAAATAATTTATTCAGCGTCATTTTAATGACTTCATTATATCTAATTAGCTGATGGATTGTAATTTATCCATTCCATCTGCTGTTTTGAATATTTAACTTGTCTATAATTTTCCACTATTTTAAAAGATTGCAACAGATATTTTTGCTTCTTTGCCCATTTTCTTAAATAAGTTATTTGGTGTGGGATTATTGCCTGAAGCCCTAGACCATGTTAGGACTTTTGAAACATATTGAAGAATTTCACTCCAAGGAGGTTGGTCAATTTATGGGCTCAGTAGGCACATCAGAATGCCATGCTGGATACCAGGAGTTCTTGGTCAAGTTTGTTATCTGAAGGACAAAGAGTTACCTCATAGTTTTGATTAGGAGGGAAAATTAATATTTCCCTCCTCCTGGCCATTTTTATTCCTTACTTTACAATTTGCACATTCATGGTCTTGCCCATTTTTCTACTGTGGGACAGTGATTTTCCTTAATAGATTATTCCTTATATAGGTGAGAGATTAACTCTCTAACTAGCATATGAATGCATCAAATTATTCACATTATTGTACATTTTACAATTGGCTTTGCAGTTTAGAAATTGGAAGTTTTAACGTTGATTCAATCTTTGACTCTTTTCCTAATTATTTCTGCCTTTGATTTTCTGATATTTTATAAATACTTATATTTTCTTGTAACTATGTGTAAACTTTTCTTATTAGATTAAAATTATACCTCTACTGAGTTTATTTTGATAAAGACTATAAAGTCAAGTGGCAAGACTTTTTTGTCTCAGGTTTCATGGTGGCATTAATAACAATAATGACACAAAATTTAGATAATAATTCTAAACCTGGGGTCCAAGGGCTTACAGTAGATTTGTAATATTTTCAATTGCCTCTGAATAGTTGGATGCCTATGCATTTGTGAA
>NW_005319312.1:0-1136 GCF_000412655.1 Myotis brandtii
AGAGAGGTTAAGCAACTTGCCCAAGGTCACACAGCAAGTAGCTAGCAGAGCTGGATTTCAATCCAGGCGTGTTCTCTAGACTCCTTCCTGGGGCAGTGATTGATAGCTTGCATTATACCCCGAAGCCTGGCCAGTCCATTACCATAAGCTAAGTTCACATTTTGACTATGACGGTGACGGAAGATGCGTATAAACACTTGCAGCCCAAGAAAGATCTGAGGACTCACTCGCTGGCACATTACAGAAACGCTACCTAAGAAATATCCCCTTTAAAATCCTAAGGGCAACCAGATTGGGAGCATGTGGTTTAGGGAATCAGAGAGGACAAATCCAACATCCAGTCCCCACCTGCTCCCCTTGCCTGTGGAGCAGGAGAGCCTGCTGGGGGGAGGGGCCACCCACCTGGCTACAGGTTCCGCTGCAGGTCCCAGTTCTTCCTAAAACTGCATTTGGAGTTCAGAGGAAGTCACCAAGGCTCACCCAGCGCATCTGAAGTCCAGAGCACCCCGGAGGTAGACGCGTTTGGTCTTTAAATGACCAAATTCGGCAGAATCACAATGAGAGCCTGAGCACTTCCTGGTTATTTCCGCATCTCATTTTCTGCTCGCCAGGTGTGGCTCTGTGAACCTTGAGAAAGAAGCTGTTGTTTCGAATGGAATGTTTTCACTGCCTGTGGGGTGTAGAAGAAACATGTATGCTCGCTTTGGTGGCTGGGGGTCCAAGCCGTCCTTTACTCTGGGCGGGGCCTGCACACACGAGCTCCTGTCAGTGCCTGGCATGGCCGGTGGCGGTCTCTTTAACCTCCACGCCTGTCTTCCCCGTTAGTGCACGCAGACCAGAGGGACCATAAGTGAGAAGCTACCCCCTCACCTTTCTACAGAACCGATGGGGGCTTGGGGGGTGTTAAATCCTAGAGGGCAGAGTTGACCCCTCTCCCGCCCCCACCAGGCAAGCAGGAATCACCTGGGACAAAGTCATTCGTTAACTCAACCTTGATGAGCGTTGCTCTGGGGGAGCATCGTTGAAAAGAACACTTAGCCGATTAGATTTATTTTCCAACAATTTGACTGGAGCTCATCTTCCAGGAGGCTAATCGCAGGGTCTGCATGAACCGTTTGAACTGAAGGAAAGACAAG
>NW_005319313.1:0-1136 GCF_000412655.1 Myotis brandtii
ACAATAACTGCACACTTTTGCTGGGTGTGCCTTAGAGAAGATGTTGGAGGTATGTTGTAGCTTTATCACCATTTCCTATATTATAGGAAACATGCCTGGCTGGCTTCTTTGATTAGCACCCTGAGATAACATATTGCATATTTATCTACTAACAGTATGCTTTTAAAATACCTTCTGATAAAATTTACAGCAACCTGCACTATGCTATACCTATTTGACCACTTTTTATATCAGCATATCCCAACACAATTAGAAGCTTGATGAGGCTGTTTCTCATCATTGTTAGGTCTTGTAGCAAAGATATTAGGATTTCCTAGGCCATCTCTGCCTTCTGGGTCTTTATCTCCACCAGACTTACCTTTAATGGTAATGTTCATATTTTATTTCATCCACTATGATTGATATACCTCACTGAAAAGATTAATTACAGACCTGGTGATCCATAATTTCCGTAGTGTTTTAGAAAAAGTAATATAGTATAGAAGTATAGGATGCTTTGTAAAGTGATGCTGTTAATAGTGATGTGTGGTATATGACTAGCATGCCCCTATCTGTGACAATAGGTGGTCACTAGATGATAAATGCATTGCATTTTCTGACCTTAAGTGTGGAACTAGTGACAATTTACCATAAAATACTTGTTAGAAGCTCTCTTTTCAGGCATAATGAAGAAATAGAGGTTTGATATACACTCTGACTTGAAACAATGACAACAAGGAGCAAAATTTATGACATAATAGGCAGAGTGTTGATTCCTGAAAGAAGAGATACGAAAGATGTGAGACCTAGGATTGCTCAAGCCCACTGTCTAGACTAGAGCAAGCTTTCCGGCTGCAGCACATGAATGAAGTGTCTGTTCGTCTCATTTAGCTGACGAAACATGTTCTTAGTTGGAGTGACTTACAGTGCTAGAATTCACAGACAGAGAGCGCTCCAGGGGTCTTCAGCATTTTCCCATGAGTTGTCAGCCTAGTACTGTTAAATATAAGTATATGAGAAAACTACACCAAACCATGGAAAGAATCACTGGAAAACTGAGGAATGTTGCATTGGTAGTGTGGCCATATTAATCCAAATTAAATATTGATCCTAACAGAATTTAAAATCCTCAAAAGTTTATAATTAAATTGTTTTTT
>NW_005319314.1:0-1136 GCF_000412655.1 Myotis brandtii
AATGTATCAACATTTTTCATGTCAACATTTTTGAACATCTATGATATGCTGGATATTTTATATGCATACATACATTTACTCTTCACACCAAAAGATCTATGAGATAGAGATCTTCACCCCATTAGGAATATATTAATCAATTATTATTATTATACAGTAGCATAAAATCATTTTGAGAGGTTATTTAACATTTTTGAATCCTAGGTAATTGTACTCAACACTTAGGAATAATTAAGGAACTTGCTAGGTATAGGTGGAATGTCAGGCAGATTTAGGGCAAATTTGTTTTACAGTTTAGTTCTAGCAAGGGAAACGTATTTTGTAGGTTTCTGAGTGAAAGGAGAGTTTTATTATTTTACTTTATTTTATGTGGGGTTTTTTTTCCACACAAATGTTCATAGTACTTTTATTGTTATTGCCCCCAAACAGGAAATAGCTGAAATGCCCCCAGGAGTGAATGGTCAAACAACCAGGGGCACCAGAGAGCACTACTTAGCAATAAAACCAAATGAACTATTGACACGAGCAATACCTGGATAGGCCTCAGGGAACTATGCAGAGTGAAAAATCAATCTCAAAAAGGCCACATATGGTATGGTTTTGTTTATGTAATATTCTAGAAAAACAGATTAGTAGCTGTCAAGGGTTGGAAATGTTGGAGGTATAGGGAGTGGGGTGGGAATAACTATAAAGTGCTAGCAAAAGGGATATCTTGTGTTGATGGAATAGTTCTGAATCCTGATTGTGGTGGTGGTTATAAGAATCTAGACATGTGATTGCACCAATGCCCAATTTCTGATTTTGGTATTATAATTATGTAAAATGTAACCATTGGCACAAAATTGGGTGAAAGGTACATTGGGACCTCTCTGTACTCTCTTTGGAACTTCCTGTGAATCTATAATTATATTTTTTAAAATGACTTGCTCTCTATGTAGTGGATTACATTACCCTTCACAATATATAATCCAGGAAGAAGCCTACCTCTGCATCCTACTGCTCTTCCTATTTTATTCCTAACTCACACCATCACCTGTCTCTTGTCACACTTACTTGGACATACTTCATCATCCCTGCTATGGATTGAACATTTGTTTCCCCTCAAAATTCATATGTTGAAACCTAATCCCCAATGT
>NW_005319315.1:0-1137 GCF_000412655.1 Myotis brandtii
ACACGCGTGTCATAGGTTCGCCATCACTGCCCTACCTGCTACTCCAACCCCACCCCACCTTCGCCTGGGGCCCCTCGTCTGCCCGAGCCCACTCCTGTTCTCATCTACAACTCACCTCTCACCTTGCTTCCTCTTGCCAGGCCTGACTCCATCCCCCCACCCAGCCACGCAGTCTGGCATTATTCCCCCAGCCATGACTTTGACTTGCAACCACTGACTTTGGCCCCAAGACTTGCATATCCATCTTTGGGACTGGATCACGCCTTGAGCCCTACCTGTCTTGACCTCCCCAGATCTGAGCTCTTCTAGCTCAGACATTGACCTCACCATCTTTGTTTGCCAATCTGTTTTCTTTCTGTCTTCATTTTTCCCTCTGGTCTTTCTCTTTGTCTCTCTGTCTGTCTGCTTTTCTCCACCTCTCTGCCTCCTCTGGTTGTGTCTCTGTGTCCCTTTTTTCCACTATTTATCTGTCTCTCTCCCTTTGCTTAACTGTCTCTTTATTTCCCCCCATTCTCTCCTTCCCTGTTCATCTCTCTCCTTCTCCCTTTCTGCTCCACGTCTCTCACTCTGGCTCTGGCTCTCTTCCCCCTGTCTCCCTGTCTCTCTCTATCCCCTGCCTTTGTGTCCCCTTCCCCCTAGCCCCTAGGACCGTGCCGCTGTGAGCCTGGCTTCCTGGGACGTGCCTGTGACCTGCACCTGTGGGAGAACCAGGGGGCTGGCTGGTGGCACAATGTGAGTGCCGGGGACCCTGCCTTCCCTGCTCGTGTCGGGGCAGCTGGTGCCTTCCTGTCCCCACCAGGACTGTTGGCCGTTTTTGGAGGTGAGCAAATGGGTGTGTGTCTGGGGTCTGGAGGCCTGGCAGCCTGTGGCCAGGGCTTGAGACCATCCACCTTTCATAGGCCAGGACCTCAACAGCGCCTTGGGTGACCTCGTGCTGTATAACTTCTCTGCCAACACCTGGGAGCGCTGGGACCTGAGTCCTGCTCCGGTATGGACCCCGCCTCTGCCCTGCTTGGAGGCGCCTGCCCACTCTGTCAGCCCCAGTAAGGGCCTCCCAGAGCCACCTCTTCACCTATAGCCCCTCCGCCTGCAGCTTGATAGGGGAACACCTGCTCCTTTGTTTCTGCTTTCTGTCTC
>NW_005319316.1:0-1137 GCF_000412655.1 Myotis brandtii
CTCCTTGTTCAGTGCTCTTGAAAGCACAAAAGCACAAAAATCTGTTTCTCCCCCTGGGGCGTCTCAACAAGAACTAACAACTGTTTCTAATTTCCCGGATGTTGGAAGAATTTGTAGTTTCCAAGTGGCTGCTACCTTTGCCCTCTCCCAGGAATTCACATTAGGACTCCCAAGCCTTCCCCAGGCTACAGGCACTTGGTTGATTTACCAGTTTCTTAGAAACTCTGACAAGATACAGGAACCACTGTCCCCATCTGGGGCCCAAGACTACTCCATTTATAAGAAGGATGTCTTTGTTGTGAAAATGCAATTTCTCATCCCCCAAAGTGAGGAGTGACATCCCCCCATAGAATTTCCAGGCAGGGATGTATTATCTGCTAAGAAGGACATAGCAATTTTTTTCATAAAGTCAAAAGCCAGGGAGGGTTTTGTATGTCAAGAGCATGAATAAAGCATCTATTATGTGCCAGACACTACATGGCCTTTCTCTCAATAGTCACAATGATTCCATGAGTTGGCATCGTTATTTCCATTTTCCACCTGAGGCTCAGGAACACAGCTTATCAGAATACATCACTTTCCCGCCCCCCAACCGTAGGTGAGTGGCACAGCTGCCTGACTGATGACAGAGTCCATGCCACAACCAGTTTTCAGGAAATTAAGGGAGCCCATGAGGTGTGCTCCAGGTTGCCCAGAAGTTAGTAGCAGGGAAAGATTCCTACAGTTGAGTGACCGCCTACAGAACCCAGTCAGCCAGAGAGAAGACAATGAACCACTTAATAACCATGAAGTGCCATTTATCTCAAAATAATAGCAATAAGCAGGCTCCCTGGAGAGGAAGCTTGCATCATAAAGAACTCAAGAGATTAATGCAATGAAGTCTCCTTCACCGTGACAACAATGGGCACACCTGTCAATGTGCCTATTTGCAATGTCCAAGGCCTGCTCCTGCCAGAGACCTTTCACCACTGAGAATGAATGATCCTGACTGCTTACAGTCAATATGCTTTCAAAATGTTCTTGTATCTAAATATATGGAGCCCGAATCATTATCTTATTTCTAAACTTAAAAATATAAATGCTCTAAATAATATATACTAATAAAAGAGTAATATGCTAACTAGACCAGACATCTTC
>NW_005319317.1:0-1137 GCF_000412655.1 Myotis brandtii
ACACAAACACACAGACACAGGCACACATACTTCATTCCAATTATGACCACTTAGCCTATTAAAAATATTTTCCTTGTCTGCAGACAACACAGCTACTAGTCCCCAATCAGAGCCTCTGGCCTGTTTCCTATCTCTAAGGATCACTCTCCAAAGTGCCTTTATATCCCCTTATGAATTCACTATCCACCCCCAGTACACTAATATGCAGATGGGACACCAGCCCCAGGAGCTTAACTCCACTGCTTAGGAACCACAGACACCAACCTATTTCTCCTGCCAAACCACAGTGTAGCTTCTATGAGATGCATCATAGACCCCATCATCCGGAATGCAACCTCTGTCTTCCACTCCAGTGAATTCACTAACAGACTTAATTACACTGCACCAGAACCCCAGCAGTTGTGAGCTCCCAAGACATTCAAGGAGTTCATTAACATTGATAACAACTCCATTTTTCTCACAATCAAGCATTGACTTCTACTTTCAAAGCCGATGTTGGACTTAGAGTTCAACCTGGGTTTTATTTCTAAATCAGCTGGCCTTTTCTTTTCTCTCTAAAATGTGTCTACACTTCCTACTATTTCCTTGAGAAACTAATGTGTATCTGGCTCAAAATATCCCTGAGATTGAGCACCAGTCAATCTAATTAGGTTCTATTTTTACAACCTCAGCAATAGCTGTAGGTTTATGTGTCCTTCAGTTTATGAAATATTTTGGCCTCTGGCAAGTCTTTTTGTCTCATCACTCGCTATAACTTTAAAGATTGAGATTTAGCTATAAGAGTGTCAATGGATTAATCTATTCATTTATTCCTTCCCTGTGTGATTCCATTAAAAGTTTTAAAATAATTAACAGAAGAAGACAGTGTATGAGGTTAGGCAAAGCAAAGGTAGACTAGTACACCAAAAATATTCTAAACTCTGCAAAAAAGTTTGCGCTGTGTCACAGTTTCTGAGCTTCCCAGCAGCAAAATCAAGAAGGAAACACATTCAGTGACAAGACACATGATGCCTTTTGTGAACTCTGGCCACAAGATATTTTTTTTTTGAGATATGCACAGGTTTTCCTATCACTAATGTCTGATAAATTGTGGTATGACATTCTTTTCCTTTTTAACCCAAAGCCCCAAAGCTCCAT
>NW_005319318.1:0-1137 GCF_000412655.1 Myotis brandtii
CAAAAATAAAATATGGCTCAGTATAGTTGCCATGCCACATTTACCAACATGTTACCTGCTCAGTCGTTTTCAATGAGGCGCTTATTTAATTCATCAATATTTTTCTCCTTTTGGTTTGGGTGAAAAGCAAGCTAATCAGTGGTGTGGCTCAGATGTTCCGATCCCCCAATATATTATGTTGGTGGCACTCCAGTCACATTTGAATTAAAAAATAAAAAGACCCAGAGCAAGTCACTTCTTTTTTAATAGCGTTTATTCTCGTTTGCATTCAATCTGATTCTTTTAGCAAGTACAGACCTAAGCATTTAATTTTACCATCTTCAGTTCCCCAGGAAGACAAATAAAAATAGTATCGCTCTCTAAAAAGGGTGTTTCAGAAAATGGAGAAAGGAAAATCTTTAAAGTCAAGTTTTAATTTTTCTGTCAGAATGAGGTCTTCCCAATCTGGCTGCTAGCTACCTTGGCAGCCTCCAGTCTCGTGAAACTACTGGCCCTTCAGTCAATAACTCATTATCCTCAGGACCTTGGGCCTTGGCATGGTTTGCACCCTCAGAGAGAGGACCTTTCATTCCTGTCCTCCCAGCCATCTTTCAAGATGCAAATAAGATGCCACTTTCTCTGCAGGACCTTGTGCAACCTCGCCCTTCTCTCCTCCAGGACAGATGTGGGTTTTTCTCCTCTGTGGTTTGTAGGTGTTGGATATCTATACCTCTGGTAGAGTGTCCAGCCCATTGTGTGCGACCACTGATCCCTTTACCTCTCCTACTCAAGTGTACAATCTTTCATGGCCTGGCTTATAATTTTATTTTGTCTTTTACTCCTGACTTTTGAGGACATACCAGACTCACCAAGGCACTTAATAAATACCAAAAGCCTTCCAGGTATGTTTATGGTGTTATATGGGGAAATGGACAATTACGAAATTCTCAGTAGTGATGAAGACCTACAGCATGTTGGAGACATACTTATGAAAGCCAAAGGTGATAGTTATTGATTTATGATCTCTTAGCTCAAAATATGTCCTTTTTCTCCTGCTGCTCTGCAATAATGGAGGTGGGACTTTATAAATATTTCTCCTTTGCCAACTGGGAAAGCATTAAGTGTTGTCATTAGAGAGGGTGCTGGAGGGACACTGGA
>NW_005319319.1:0-1137 GCF_000412655.1 Myotis brandtii
CCCTGTGACCTTCACGGCTTATGGAGCAAGTACCTTAACTTGACATTGTAGGCACTGTGTGTGCATTTTGCTTTGTTATCACTGTGGAAAGCTACTGAATGTCTATCTTTTCTTTCAGTCAAACGCTTCCGAGAACCAAAGCATGAAAGACGTCCATGGAGGATATGGTAGGTATTTAAATATTAGCTCATTCCTAGAATGGTTTGGACGGTTTGGGGGAGGGAGGGGATGGAATGTGAGCAATTATACATAACAAAGTGTTGGACTCCCTTAATGAATTAATCATTAGGAACTACGTATGATAGGAAAGCATTTCCATTTCTCAGATACATGTTGAGCCCTACCTTTGTTCTTTCCTCACTCTTGTCCGATTTTAGAAGGTGGGAGATAACACAGAAGCATCGGTCTGTGCTGCAGGCTCTGTAGTAACGGCTCCCTGTTATATTATGTTAGGCCCTCAGGTTCTGTAGTCTGTATGCACGAGCAAAAAATAATCTAACTTTGGAGATTAGTCAAATGCACCACGTAAATGCTCCTCTCCCCAAAGCTAGTCTTTCTCGGTCCTAGGTTGACCCTGTGGTGACAGTTTTTCCTCCATAAAAATGACGGTAAAGCTTCAGACATAGCTTCTATAGACACAACTCCAACAAAGAAGTCACTCACAAGGCGACGGTTACCTAGCCCGGGGATCGGCAAACAGTGGCCTGCAGACCCGTTCTAGCTCACTGTCTGTTTTCATAAATGAAGTCTTATAGGAATGGTAGTGACTACGGCCACTTTTAGGCTACAGTGACAGTGTTGAGTAATTGCTGCAGAGAACAACAGCCCACAGAGCCTGCAATATTTATTCTCCGACCCTTTACAGAAAAGGTCTGCCCACCCCGACCCTGTCTGTTGCTACCAGCAGCAGCTGATGGTGGCTCAGGGCTTCAGCTGCAGACCTGGATTTGGGCGGGGCTGCTTAGTCGTGCATAGCACTTAGCTCGGTGCTAGTGGGGTCGAGCGGGAGCTCCTTAAACTAGAGGCACCTTGCACTTCATCACAAAGCTGGGATCAGACATTTCATTATAAAGTAACAGGAAATGAAAAAGGAAAAACATGTTTGAAATGTGTTGAATGTGTTTAAATATACGGGGG
>NW_005319320.1:0-1137 GCF_000412655.1 Myotis brandtii
GAGCTGGTGCATTGAAGACCCTCGCTATCATTCTCTGGCTCAGTCACAGGCTTGACTACAAACCTACTGTCTAGCAGGCGCTCTCAGGGTGCAGCAATGGACAAGCAGACCAGGCCTGCCCTCCTGGAGCACGTGCCGCGGGGCGAACAGACCCCAAACACAGCCTGTCTAGGTCGTGCCGACTGGGCACGCGGGTTATGCAGAAGAAGAAGGGATGCAGTAGGATGCGACTCTTTAGAAAGAGGCAAGGTAGGCAAGAACAATAATAACCTGGTGTCTTTACATAAGCCTGGCATTGCCCCCCTCAGCACTGCCCGCCTCCCTTCTGAATTCCCATGAAGACATAAATGCCTGGAATGTTTCTTCTTTAAGCCACAAGAAGACTTTATAGACTTTCTTCTTCTGCCTCCATGTGCACATTAAAGCCCTGAATCTGATGGGTTCTTTATTCAAATGAGGTATACAAAGTCTTCATCTCATAATATTTATCTGCCTGTCCTATTAGACAGTGATATAAATTAAATGTTTATGCCCCCCCCCAATTCATATGTTGGAACCTAATCCCAATGTGATGCTATTAGGGGGTACAGCCTTTGGGGGTCATTAAGTCACGAGGGTGGAGGCTCTAGTGGGAATAGGGTCCTTATAAGGAGACCTCAGGTGCTCCCTCAGCCTCCACCTTGTGAGGACACACAGAAAGGTGGGCATCTATGAACCAGGAGGGCCCTCACCACACACGGTCTGCCACACCTCGCTGTTGGACTCCCCAGCCTCCAGAACTGCGAGGCACAAATGTCTGTTGTTTATAAACCCCACCCCCACCCCGTTTATGGTGTTTTGTTACAGCAGCCTGAACAGACTAAGACAGACAGTGAGTTCCCGGGAGGGAGAAGCTAACCCCATTTTGTTCGGCCGCATCCCCGGTGCCTAGCACGGTGTCTGGCCCTTAAGCAGCACTCAGTCAGCATGAGCAGAGCAAAGAAAGCCAAGCTACTCCTTGCCTCTCCCACATCTTCCTAAACACCCAGGCAACCGACTCCTCTGGTCTGCCAATCGCCATTCTGTTTTCTTTTTTAAAAAAATGTCTTTATTGATGTTTTAGAGAGAGAGGAAGGGAGAGGCACACCTCCTACTGGG
>NW_005319321.1:0-1137 GCF_000412655.1 Myotis brandtii
TGTCCATTCTACTCAGAAGACTCCAAGCTCCAGAATACAGGAGAGAGAAAACATACCCAAGATGATAGAGCTAAGGCCAGACTAGAAGAGAGGTCAGGGATCATGACAGGATGGACAGGGGCACAGAAGGGCAAGATTTTCCCTTCTGGACTTTATCGAAGTGGGAGAAATGATTTGTTACTGTTGGATGGATAGAACTGTCCTACACTCATAAAATAAGCAACAGAAATTGCGAAATACAAGTCTTATTTCAATTTTCTCTGAGGCAAGGTTCAAATCTCAACCCTTTCATTACGATAAAGAATGAAAAGATTCAATGATAATGTTAGTAAGTGTCTGGGCAGGAGTCTTCTGCATCCTGGGAGTAGGATAACAACCGCAGTTCTTTTGATTATTTTTCAGGATCAAGGACAGTAGGATGTGAGTATGGGCGAGCTCACAAGCACATCCTCATTGTGGAGAGAGTTATGCTAGGCCTATGACACATTCATAAATAAAAATGCATCCAGGTCAACAAAGAGAGGGAGAAACAAAGAGAGAAGTCAAACTTGTAGATTAAGGAAGCCTTCCCAGAGAAAAATTTGAGCTTGGCCCTAAATGATGGGGAGAATTTGGGCTGTAGGAGTTGTAGGGGGCAGGTTATGCAAACACAAGAATGCAGAAGTGTAGGGTATGTTTAGGGACTTCTAAGTCATGTGGTATGGCAGGGGCATAGTTTGCATGGAAGAGTGTAAGAGCATTAAAGAGAAAAAGCAAGTTGAGTTCAGGGAATGGAACAGCTTGAGCACATACTGAGAAGATGAGATTGTTGCCTGTTGGTGGTAGGCAGCTACTGAAGGCCCCTAAATGGAAGCATGGTTTGATCATGGAGATGAATTACAGTGACAAAGAGGGCCTGAACTTCAGCGGTAGGAGCAACAATAAAAAGGAGAAGACTGCTAGTGAGACATAGAAACTCAATGAGGACATTGAAAGACAAGTTGAAGTTGACACAGAAGTTCCAGTTTGGGGCCAAGTTGATGGTGTCACTGATAGAGAGGGGACTCAGGAAGGATTCAGTATCTATCCAGTCATCTCCTTCCCCTCACTGTACTTCCCCACAAGCCCTAGACCAGCGGTTCTCAACCTGTGGGTCGA
>NW_005319322.1:0-1137 GCF_000412655.1 Myotis brandtii
ATGGAGGAAGGGAGAGTGGAGGACAGATGACATTCTGATAACTTGAATACATTGAATATTTATCCCTGTCTCAAGTTCAAACACTTGGGACACCCACACTTCACCTCCCATGCCAAACAGCCTCCCTCGCCACTGCTGGATACACTCAGGATGATTGAAAATGGCAGAACCCAGGCCTTTTCCAAAATGACTCTGGGTCATCAACTCTTTGCGGATACTTGTCTCTTTAATGTTGTAATTTTGTGGGCTCTCACAGTCTGAGTAGGCTTGTGGAATTCAGTGACAGTGAAAGGGATATGACTATAAAGCCTCAGGTTAGGCCTTGAGCCATTTTGTCAGGATCCAAATTATTAGTGAACCAAACAGCCTGCCTGGAAGAGATTCGAGGCAAATAAAATCATATTGCATCATATCAGAAACCTAACAACAATTTTGCACAATTAATCACTAACCAAAAATGGCAGATTGTAGCCCCAGAAGCAGCAGATACTTCTAATTAGTTCTAGATGGTCGACCACACACACTGATTTAGCTATACATGCTGGAAGGAATTGCAGTTCATGGCCAATGGTAATGAAGCTTATACTGATTAGTTAGGCAAATATCAAAAGAAAAAATCAAAGCTGTTTCAAGAAAAGATTGAAATGATACTGAAGGTTGACGAACAAGGTGGCTGTTTGCAGATTTGTCAAATGAACACAAATGTGAGAAGCATGCTAGTCAATTTCTCTTCTATATAGTATTTACAAAAGGAGATTAAATGTGCTCCTCCCCTTTACTTAGGTCTGAATTTATACATCCAGGACCATAAACAAATAAATTAGCACCACCGCTTGGTGGAAAGCCAAATGAAAGCAATTTGATTTACATTAACTATCGCCAAGTGAATAACGTTAATGAAAGGCCAGAGGGAAAACAGGCAGGACAAGAAAAAATGATTCGGAGACTTGATAGCAATGATTACAAACAGACAGGGAGACATGCCAGACATTTTGGGCAGCAAACCGTTATTTCTGACAAGGTCACCTTCATTATAAGTAGCTGTTTAGCAATCATTGAGTTATAGACTGGTGGCATCTTTAAAGTTACAAAATCTTCCCCTTCATTCACAGCTTCTGCGGCTGAAGCTCAGGAGTC
>NW_005319323.1:0-1137 GCF_000412655.1 Myotis brandtii
TCTCTCTCTCTCTCTCTCTCTCTCTCTCTGAATTTGTTCCAATGCTTCTCCCTATGCCTTGCCATCCACCCCCGTGCGGGAACCCACTCCTCTGAGCTCAGAGAGCCAGAATCCGAAAAGTAAAGACATCTTGACATTCCCCACTTGCTTCCTTCTTGTTTTCTAAGTTATACCAAATGAAAATCGCCCCGAGGCCGCGACTTCTAAACTCCCAGCAGGGGCGAGCCAGAGAACATGGGACTGCCTGGGTGTGTGGGGCCTGGTTAGCTTGATTTCTGGCCACTGGGCACAACAAGCATTGTCAGGGGAGGACCATTGCCCCTTTTACACTCTACTATTTCTCTCCTTCCAATGCCCATCTCTGCTTTTCTCCTCTCATGCCCTGGAAGAAAAGAGGCCTTAAATGCTAAGAGGTTGTGCAGTCACTGTTCCAACCCTGCATCCTCCACTTACCAGCCTGATATCACTTTTGAGTCAGTAACTTATCTTCTCTTTTTCATTACTAACCTGGAAAATGGGGAGGGCAGTAAAAATATCTACTTCTCATGGTTATTTTTCTATTAAATTTATTGGGGTGACATCGGTCCACATCTCAGTGTTGTTTTAAAAAGAAAATGACATAACCTTGGTGAGCGAGCCAACAAGGTCTAGCACATAGTAGGTGCTCAATAAATATGAGGTCTCTTCAAGGTGGCCTAGCAGGGAAGTGACTTCTTCCAAGAATACAGATGTGGCTACTGAAATGGAGACAGAAAAGAGGCACAGTTCCTGGACACCAATGGGTTTATTATTAAGCTGGTTGTTGTATGTTGAGTTCTCTAGAGTTTTGTTATCCAAAAGACAGAGAAAGGGTGGAGAATTATGGAAGATAAGTGAAAACGAAGGGTTTTGTGATATGAGGAAGAAAATAGGGAAGTGGTCCCTTTCTTGAGACTGTAATTGGGCTGAGCTGGGTTAGGCCCTTCCCTCGTGTGGAGATAATCATTTCATGGACTTTAGCACAGGACCCTAATTTGGGGACTCACAGGGAAGTTAGGGTATTTTTTTAAATGAAGTACAAATTATATACAATAAAATGCACTTCTCTTAAGGATTCAGTTCAAGTTTTGAAATTGTTTGCCTCTGTGTGGACTATCA
>NW_005319324.1:0-1137 GCF_000412655.1 Myotis brandtii
GGCTCTGATAGCAGTTCAGGCACTATTCTTCCTGTCTGTTGCTTATGTAAGAATAAGTCAACTTATTCACTCATTTATTTGGAAAAGGGCCCATGTAATTATGACATTGGTCATATTTTCTCTAAATTTGATTAGTAGTCAAACGAACACACTGTTCACATATTGATTGCTAATGGGTGCTTTAAAGTAAGTTCTCAGAGTAACATTTTTTTTCTGTTATGTTTTTATATTCACATTAAAAGAGAAATATATACCCAATCTTTTTCAAAAAAAATTTAAGATAGCTCATTTCTGGTTTAATAAAAAATTAGTCTTTTTTAAACAGAATTTTAAAATTATCATTTTAGTAGTGCTTTGGGGACTTACAAAGGGAAAGAAAGGAAGCTTGGTGTTGACTCAAACATTTGCTTTAATCTCCACAGAAGGTGATGTGCCATGTTTGTGTGTTGTTTTTTTACTTAAATTCAGGCGACATTTGTGTGATCAAGAATGATCACTCGCTAAATGCCAGGTGCTGCCTTTAGCCAGTGAGACCTGTGTGCATTGTGCAGCAGCTGACAGCAGATCAGCAGATTTTTGCTTCCAAAATGGACACAGGGCATTGCAACTTTGCAAAGCAACCTTCAGACCTCCTTCACAGGTGCCCGGGGATTGCTGGTGTTGAGGGAGATTTTTGTAGGTTTTGGTGCTGGTGTCAGGCCCATTTTCATTGGCAGTGGCCCTCCTGGAACATGTTGCATTTTCCTATGTTCAGATGAGAAATTCAATTTTACTCTTCAGAAGTATTAATTATTAATGAAAATATTACAAACCACTTTTCAAGTTGAGACTGACAAGCCACGTATAACTGGATCCAAAGCCCCGAAATAATGACATTGTTTCTTTAAAACATTTTCAGTGAGTTGAACACCAATGAGGTCACAAATAAAAATAGTAAAACTCAACGACAACAACAACAAATCTCACTTATTTAGTAAATAGGGAGAGCCAAATAAAATGATTTTAAAAATCAGTGTCAATGTGTTCTCTTAAATAATATCATTGTTTCTAGATTAAACATTAACTGAGGGACTTTAAATTTTGCTTAATTTGCACTAATTTTGTTTAGTGACCTGTGAATAAAACCTCTCTCCTTTT
>NW_005319325.1:0-1137 GCF_000412655.1 Myotis brandtii
ATTACCATGTTTCTCTATTATTAGATAGGATATATCTCACTTGGTATTTTTCTACTTTACAAAAACCCATGTACATGTACACTTCACATTTTGCCACATAGCCTTTGGTGCCATCTGTATTGAAAATCTCCGAAAACAGTGGAAATAGCTATTTCTGACGAGTGGATCACATGACACCTAATACTCATCTCTTCCCAGGGTAAATATCTTGGTCAGCTGGAGCAAACAGATGGCTCAGTGATAGTGCTCTGGACAGGAAGCCTACACCAGCCTGCTGCCTCCATGCTTAGCCCACACCCCCATCACTAGGAAACAGACAACAGGAAAGTGGCCTGGCAAGACTCATCTGGGCTGCCCTTGGATTAGCCTGTTCGGTGACTACAGTCTAATGATAACAACAGCAATAGTAATGTACATATGTTAATTAGCACTGTCCTATGGAGCATTGTTTTGTTATAATACTCTCATCACAGAAATATTCCTTATTAAAAATATTTAGAGACTCTATATACTCACTATAGTGAGGAAGAGTACAATTATTAGGGTGAAGCATATGAAATTACTGATATTCAACTTTTTTGACCTATAAATAAATGTTTTTTTATATAGAGTGTGTATGATCAATAAAGTGCTATCATAAGCTCTCATCCCATGGGTCCACTTCTCATTGGGTGCTTTGCTCAATCAAAGTTTTGTGTTCTCCCATTCTCACATATTCCTGGGGTTCAATATTGACTTACAAAATAACAAAGGGGTGCAGGTGACAGTTCCTCAGGCGCTGCAAAGCATTCAGGGAAAGATGGCGGGTGATGCTGAGTACAGGCCTGGTGGCTAGTGGCCTTTCCAAGGGAAGCTCAAAGAAGCACAGAGTGAAAGTCAGCTGTCAAGCAGGGAGTGGTGCAAGACCAAAGACCTCATGAGTAGTATCTATCATAAGCATCATCATTGCACTGGAAAAACAAGACAAAGATATGTCACAACTTTAGGACCTATGATAAGAACAAGTGAGATACCACTTTAAAGAGTCATTTCTAAAGGGAGTCACATTGATGGGCCAACTAAGGTCATGAAGTAGCTGCCACAGGGAGGAGACAAAGAAACCCAAGAGAAAAAATTAGGGAAAGTTCTCCCTCCTCC
>NW_005319326.1:0-1137 GCF_000412655.1 Myotis brandtii
ATGTGTGTGTGTGTGTGTTTCTTATTGATAAGAAGAAAAACATTTTGGGGTAAAAAATGGTCTAGGAAAGACAGAGAATCCTGGAAAAGGATTAAAAAAATGTGTCTCTTTCTATACAACAAAACCATAATTCCAGACCATGAAAATGGACAATCAAGAGGTTATTATTTGCTTTCCAAAAACTTTCATGCTGTGTGCCCTTTCAGAATTGAAACAGCCCTGTTTCGGATATGTGTTTACACAATGCCACAAAGACATAAGTTGACGAATCTAATTCTGTTGATGAATTTTCCGATTAACAAATTTTGATTTGCACATCATCTTGCAGAAACATTTTCATTGTATAAAGAGAAACCTATCTAAAGAGATTGTCTCTACACATTTCCTAAATGGCTGCTAATGACAGAAAACTCAAAGTAACGGTTGTCTAAGAAGATGGACCTGTATTTCTCGTGTGAAAAAAGGCCTGGGCTCATTAGTCCGGGACTGGCCAGGTGCTCCAAGGTTCTGACTTCTGTCTCAACCTGTGACTTCCATGTCACAATCCAGATGGCAGCTCTAGCCCCAGCCCCAGCCGTCACATCTGCATTCCAGCCAGCAAGGAGAAAAAAGGCACAAAAAGAGAATGGTGCTGCCTGAGGATACATCCCAAAGTTTCACATCTCATTAGCAATAATTTGGTCACATAGTTGCATCCAAATGGACACTAGGAAATGTAGGGTGGGCATGTGCCTAGCTAGAATTCTGTTTTCCAATGACAAACAGAGTAGGGGAGAATAACCACTGGAGGACAAGTAGCAGCATTTGTCCTCCTTGCCTCCAGGGAAGCATTGTCTGGACAATGTTCATGAATGTGCTTCAAGAAAAAAATGTTTCACGATTAAACATTTGAGAAAGATTGTTAATTATATTTCTTCCCTTGGAGAGTCACAATATCCACAACACACGAAATTTTGAGAAACCCAGCGACTGAGAAGCTGAACTAATTTCATTTAACTAAGGATTTAATAAATTGATCTGAGCATGGGACTTCACTTAAGGGGCACCGCTATGGGACAGGGTTCTATGGAATATCAGTTTGAGAAATGCTGCAAGAAACTAGGAGCCATAGAGGGTACTCAGGCATCTGGGTGGGAA
>NW_005319327.1:0-1137 GCF_000412655.1 Myotis brandtii
AAAAAAATGTAGAAAAATCACAGACTTAGAGGCAAACCAGAGCTATACAATATGATGTAAATAGCTTCTGAACACATAAACATACAAAAATATGCCATATGTGTATATGGAGCTCTAGTTAATAGATTTTAAGACACAATACAGACATGCATCTGCTTGTTACATGTATAAGAAACCTGCATCTTTTCCAGGTGTTTTGTGAGACTAAGGACCAGAACTGTGTTTGTCTTGTTTGTATCTTAAGTACTTTGCCAGGTGCCTGGCATGTGTCACTAATCCAAGATTAGAATAGCAATGATAATAATGAATAATGACACAAAGAAAAGAAAAGTCGTGATTATAAGCATTCTCAAACGGAGGACCTTGAAGCAACTCTCTATATTAAGTGCCTAATTAAATTTAAAACATTCTCAAATAAGTTTGAAAGTCAAGTCATCCTTATACAAGAAGCTACCTGGGATGAATCTTATTTGGAAAATCCCAGTGAGGAGCATACAAATCTATTCTTTGGGACTTTCTGATTTATAACAGGGGTGAGTTTCTCCGGGAATAAGTCAGAACAACAAAAATACTTAATGGGCATTTCATGAACATGCCTTCC
Organism: Myotis brandtii; assembly: GCF_000412655.1. Classification (NCBI taxonomy): domain Eukaryota; kingdom Metazoa; phylum Chordata; class Mammalia; order Chiroptera; family Vespertilionidae; genus Myotis; species Myotis brandtii. The sequence continues at coordinate 602 of NW_005319327.1, forward strand.
TGAATCCTGATAAACACCCCTAATGAGCCTTAAATTATGCAACACCACTACTAGAGTCTTTGAAGGGAGGCTACTAACTCTACAGGATCCTGATTAAGTTTGAGGACCACTGTGAAACACATGGCGATGATTCTGTCTTCAGTCAAAGGAAAGAGTTCATGATGCCTCCAGAAAGTACTTCATTTACCAGTGGCAGATCCTCCATAGTTAAAAGTAGAAATGGGTCTTCCCTGGGCTGAATACTATTGCATGATAAAACACAATTTGAGAAAGGCCAATATTCTGACTGGGCTGAGAGATCTTTGAATAAACTCTTTATTCCTTAGCCACTGGGCACTGCCGTCCAAAAACGACATGTGCTATAAAATCCTCACACAGTCCCTTAAAGGCATCTATAAAATCAAAATGTACAACAGCTATGCCAGAATTTTGTAGCAAAGCCATGCCCCGTATTTAATGGTGTCATTATGTGAGATTTGATGATGCTACCATGTCATCCAAAGTTCGAATATGGCCAAAGAGAGTTAATAATAATA
>NW_005319328.1:0-1137 GCF_000412655.1 Myotis brandtii
CTGCGACCAGTGCTCGGTTACTGCTGTCCATATGCCCTTTCCATGGCCTCAGAGCCAGGACTCAGGGTTTGGGACTTCCTTATGGACAGTAGGAGCCACTGAAGACGCTTTCAGGAGGGGAGAAATACAGCCAGGCCAGAAAAGAGAATCTTCTCCAATACGCTCAATTCCTACGTGTATGAAAGGGCCTCAGAGCAAGGGTGCAGATGGGACAGTCGGCAGGCAAGGGGCAGCGCTCATTTCCTGACTGCCCTTTTAATGTATCTGATCTATTTAATAATCTGGTAGAAGATTCTAGATCATTCTCTAATAACCAGAAGTTCATCGAATGTTTAAAGTAACCTGATGTGTGCAGCAGCTGAGGTGACTTCCCCGCTCTTTGTTTGGTTTTCAAAGGATGAATTACATTAAAGGCACCGAGTCCAAACTTAGTGCAAATTAAAGTCACTGAAACATTCGGCGCCAGAGCACTCGTGCGAGGCTGGTGATGGAGGAGTTGGGAGAGTCATTGGGAAAAGTAATTTGGAATTAGAGACCAAGTCCTACAAATGTTACTTTTTGGAAATTTGGAAACCTGTGTAACCCAACGTGTTTATTTTCTCATTATATAATTATAGAAAATAAACAAAAATTGTTGTATTCCCTTAATAAAATATTGTACATTTATTAAAATAGAAGATATCAGCACCAGGTCAGACTATGGAAAATTTATAATGTAATGTTACATGAAAAAAAAAAATTGAGTATATGATTATAGTTTTTTTTTAAAAAATCTGCATATGTATTAGTAACTACAGGAGAAAAATATAAAAAATGGTTATTGTATTGACTTGCACTTTTTTTTCTTTAAAATTCTGGTCCTCTTGTTTTGACCATTTTCTAAGGGTATTATTTTCTAAATGTCATGGTTGTAGACAGAGGCAATGAGGGTGAAAGGGGACAGGAAACCCATTACCAAGAACAGTAGTATCAAACCACAATCAATGCTTTTTACTCTAAGTACTAGCAAAGGAAATACAGTTGTTTGTTTTATCAAACCAGAAATGCTTGGTATTGACTGCAGGGAACACATAGAACTTCTTTTTTAAAATATACGCTTTGTATCTGTAATCAGGAAAACATCCCCTTTATTTTTTT
>NW_005319329.1:0-1137 GCF_000412655.1 Myotis brandtii
TTTATGTTTCAGTACGGGTTAGGTAAATGAGAAGTCCACGGCTTATTACCAATCTGTGCCTAGTCTTTCATGACTTTGGGTGTAAATTTATTTTCTTTGTCAATGGTAATCATTTTGATTTTGAATGATTTTTCTTATTACCTACTTATAAATCATTTTACTTATGAGTATACAATGTGATTAATGAGGGTGGTAATAGCTAGGTTGCTGTAGCCATGGTCTCTCCATATACAGAGAAGTAATTCAGTTTGATCAGTTTATGACATATTATTCATTTCGAACATTGAGAAAGACAACAAAGCTCCTGTTAGTCCACTCATCAAACGTGTGCTTACCTTATCCCCTGGAGGACAATTTTATGATGCTATTGTTATGGAGAGTCCTTGCTGACTTAAAGAGCTGTTGGGATGATTGATTTTTGGTTAGTAGCACTGACATTTTTCTAGACCACAACAACATATCACCCCAGCCACCCTGGTCCTGCTGATGTGAGCCCAGGTTGCAATTTCAGTCATCTGCATAAGAACAATTTTGGAATTCCAAAGGACAGGTGGAGAACTGCCCCTTTGGTGAGTATTTACATTTAACACATTGGGAGGTTTGTTCTATTTCTATCCAAAGCCTCTGGCTTCACAATATAGATTCGTGAATGAATCTGTTTTTGACGAACAATTTTGCCAAGTCCATTACAATTCCCATATGCTTTGCATACAATTATCTGAGGTACCTGGTTATAGTAACTTTGCTGAACATCATCTAGGTGATATCCAGTGTTGCTCACATTGGGCAGATGGACCAAATCAACCATCAGTGGTATTAAAGCATCTGTCCTCCAATTTTTAAATAAAAGATAACAGCTATCTGAGTCAGTAAACACAGGATAAGCATAACTGAAAGATATGTTCAACTTAGCTGTTCAGGATACAAGAGCTTTGGAAGATGAGTCCCAGATATTAATAGACTCTCGTACTATTAAAGTTTATTTTTTTCAGATAGTGTACCAACTCAATAGGTAAACATGATGGGCACATTTCTGGATAAGCCATTTTTTTTTTGTTTGTTTAAGGATTGTTGATTGATATTATTAGATGGATTTTGTTAGATGTGGGAAACCGCCTATTGTCTTCACTAGCAGAG
>NW_005319330.1:0-1137 GCF_000412655.1 Myotis brandtii
CAACTGAGGTATGCACCCTTGACAGGAATCGAACCCGTGACCCTTCAGTCACTGGGCTGAAGCGCTCACCACTGAGAGACACCGGCTAGGGCCTGTTTTATTTTTTTGGTTGTTTTGGGTAGAAGGGTAAGTCGGGTTCCTGTTACTCCATCTTGGATGGAAATGGAAGTCTCAGAAATAAATTTTAAGAGTACATTTATTATATTTTGTCTGAAATGTAAAAGTGTTTTGTAACAAGAATTTTTATATTCTCTAAAGTGGTGGCATCTGCTGAGTGCCTTCCTCAACATTCAAGTTCCCTTTTGTTCTCAGTAATGGAACACTAAATAAAGGCACACCTAGCTAAAAGGCACAGTTCTCGGTCTCCCGGGACGTCTGGGTGGCATATTTGACTGGGTGCTGCCAGTATAGTTGTAGACAATAATGTGCTGAACCTCTGAGATGCTCCTTAGATTCTTGCTTCCCCCCACCCTGCAGCTGAGACTGCAAATGCAATGCCTGGAGCACTTGCAGCTATTTGGGGTCACAAAGGAAACTTGCACATCTTTAATGACTGATCAGAAACCTGCAAATGGCCTGGTTCTTGATGATTCTGAGGAGCTACCATAGCAACTTGAGTATGGAATTCTTATCGTATAAAAGGCAGTTAAATTCTTTGTTAACTAGTGGACATGCTGGGTTCAAGCATTAACTGAGCGTCTGAGTAGATAAAGACAGCTAGAGTTTGCAGACCAGAGCACTAAACACGAGAGAGCTTCACAGAGAGAGAACTCTGACATCTGCAGAATCCCCCTCAACTATTTGGCAAAGTACTCATCAGTTCATCGATGTGAAGAAAACAACCAAGTTTAGGAATAAAAACAAACAAAAACAAGCATTAGAGAATAGTGCCTGGCACTCACAAGGGGCTGGCAATAGTGTCTGTTCCCACCAGGCAGATTGGGAAAAAGCATAATTCACAGGGTAATGCGTAATAACCTCATCAAGTTGCCTCAGTAAATTAACAATCCCATAGAGCACTACTCTGAACCTGTGAAACAAATCATAAAAGGATCAAATTGTTTGTATTCTTGTATCTAAGTTCACTGGACCCTATAACAAATCTCAAAAATATTTATAGCAATACAAACATATACA
>NW_005319331.1:0-1137 GCF_000412655.1 Myotis brandtii
GCCTCTCCATGTGGCCTGGGCTTCCTCACAACATGGCGGCTTTGACTTTCTGAAAGAGGTCAGTGTCCTAAGAGGAAGGAAGTGAAAGCTGCCAGTTTCTAAGGGCTGGCCTGGAAATGAGGACAGTATCACTGTTGCCATATTCTATTGGTTGGAGCAGCCACAAAGTCTGCCCAGATTTAAGGGGAAGGGACTTAAACTCGACCATGAGATGGGAGGAATGTCAATGTCACATTGTAAAAGAGCATGTGGGATGGAGGTATTGTGGAGGCCATGTAGACAAAGATACAACACACACCCCCTCTTGGTATGGTTGTCCATTGTGGTGTCCCTCTTGTTCCCCCAGGGGTGGTCACCTGGTCTATGCTCGTCAATCAGATTACTCCATCCCTCTGGCAGCAGCGAGATGTCTGGGAGTGGATATATGCCCCAAGCAGCGTCGTTAGAGTTTTCCCTGGTGTCGATCTGTGGACTTGAGAGAGGAATTTTCTGGGAGGATGCGGTTCTGGGGCGGTGGTGACCCTCTTCGCTGCCAGCTGTGGCAGGTCTACCTCCAGAAGGATTCCAAGCGGACACCTGCAGGGCCGGGAGTTGGAGACACAGAGTTCTAACAACGCTGCCTGTGCCTGGGGTAGAGTCGTGCCCCCAATCAGGTTTTGTCCTGGATTTTCATGTTTCTGGCACAACCGGAAGCATTCTCAACAACAGAGCAAGGGAGGGAGAGAGATGATTGTACCGCAAAGGCAGTAAAGGACTAATATTTTGAGCCCCAAGGCTCATTCTGTGGGAGAAAAGCTTCCTCCAGAGGAAGGCAGAATATCTTCCAGGGGAGACTAGTGGGAGACTGCTGGGGGGGAGGTGGTTTCCCACCTTCTGTGGGGTATAATACCACCATTCCTTCCTTCCGTCTAACCACAATTTTATCCCCCAGAGAATCCAAGAATCATGGAGATGACCTTGAAGTTGGGTAACAAGAGTAGCTGCAGGTCATTCCTGTGGTATTGAGCAAGCCACTTAAACCTCTCCTATCCTCGGTATTCTCATCTAAACCATGGAGGTCATAGGGTTAGGGAGAGGATTAGATGTGGCGGTGCATGGGAAACCGTGAGCACAGTGCCAGGCACAGCGTGTTGCGTG
>NW_005319332.1:0-1137 GCF_000412655.1 Myotis brandtii
ATCTCAGGAAATGACCGTGATGCTCATGGAATCTGGCTTATTCTGATTGTAGTCAAAGTAAAAGTGGGCACAAGCATATATTTATCCGGAAATCACCCCATTTATAAGCTGCTTGACATTAGTTGAGAAAAAGACAGCAGTCTTATGCTCATCACAAAATACATCATATTTGTCTGATGGCCACACATAGAAGTCATGGCTGGGTGCCATTTCACAACATATAACTTAAAACAGGTATAAATAGTACAACAGAGCATTTCTCTCACAAGAAAGAGGACTGCAGCAATCAATATTTATTCTGCAATTTATGGAGAACTGAATGTCTATTGTTTGGGAGCTGGGCAGAGATGAAGTTAGAATTGAGGAGACAATTTAATTACTTTTTCATAAAGCTAGAGCAGCCTTTATAGAGAAAGTAGATGTGTACAAGTTCTTGAAAATAAAATAAGAAACAATAATGCTTGACTAAGATTTTTTAAAATTAGAAAAAACGTGAAAAGAAAATGCTGATGTGGTCATTACGTGGTACATCTTATTGGCTCTATTAGTTGGGAGAAGTTATGAGTCTGTTAATACTTGGTGGTAAGCAGAATTTCAGAAATAGCACCCAGGCTTCAATTTTGAAAGTTGCTTAAAATCTTGTGGGATCACGACTCTCTTAATATGACAATGCAATGCCTTGGGCTCCCAATATGACACCTTCTGGGTTCTCTGAGCAGGGGACACCCTAATTGGGATTCAGACCTCTATTAAGGGGAAAGACCTGGAAAAGTGCTCCCGCTGAGCGTTTGACAGCACTCATTAACTTAAAACAATGCTTAATCACCATTTTTAGGTAAAAGTATTATTAATTAGATTCTTCACTGTTCCTTATGATGTTTCTTTCACACCAACTTCATCTCGCATTTATGATTCATTCCTCCTTAATTTCTTCCCATTATGTCAAGATTTTTCAAATGTTTGTCTTGGTTTTTGAAAAGCATTCTCCCATTTATTCCATATTATCATGATACTTCTTTTACTTTGAATATTGCTCACTATTTTAAAATATGTATATCAGAACCATGTATCCATGGGGAACAATGATCTATATTCAAATGTCTTCTCATATTTTTTAATTTCTTTATAAGACTGTAA
>NW_005319333.1:0-1137 GCF_000412655.1 Myotis brandtii
CTGGGCATAATTGGGTTTATTTATAGTACATCTATTGTGTGATAGACTGTATTGTTTGTGTAAAATATATGGTGCCTACAGAGGCCCCTCCCTGGTGCCTGTCCCTCTGGGAGAAATAGTCTTCCCACCCAAGCGATATCAGTGTTGGCCCTGTGACTTGCTTTAGCAAATGGAATGTGAACAGAATGTACACAACCCATTTCTGAGCAAAGGTTTCAGGGCTGTGACGTGGCGCTACCATTGTTGTTCTTTTCCTGTAGACGTTCCCTAGATTGGGGCCTCTCTCTCTGTCTGGATTTGGAAGTAAAGATAAAGCATGGGAAAGGGTCACAGCTAACTCACAGCCAACATGCACATGGGTAAGAAATAAACCTTTGTTGCAAGTAAGATTTGGAGATTGGTTTTTATCACAACATAATTTAGCAAATCCTGACTAATAATATATATTACATATCAATGGAGCCATTGATTTCATGCACAATGGCTTCAGACACATTTTCCATGGATAATTTTGACATATATTTCTAAATTAATTGGAATTTGTTAGATCAGACATTGTGCCAACAGCTAACATTATTCTTTTATAATTCTATTCACTGATCATAAAAAGAAGAAACATGAGCTTCCGTTTTAATAGTAGTTACATATTTACTGTCACATTATAGTTGATAAAGTGCTTTCATTACAGCACCTCATATATTCCCAATAATTCTGTATAATGGTATTATCATCTCATTCCATAAAGGGAAAATAGCTGAGGTTTGGGGAGATGTAATAGATTTTCTCAAAATTCTGTATTAGTAGATATGGAAAGAAATTAAAACAGGTCTCCAATTCAGTGCATCTCTTCTTGCCCCACTATTTCACAGTTGTCACCATATGTGACTTTCCTTTATGAATCATTTTCTTTGATATTTTCTACAGTTATGTAAATTTGCAGATGGAATTTATAAAGACTACAGTTAAAACCACTTTATATCGACGTAAATTGGAAATTTCTGGGATTAAATTTTTCTTCCTGTATGAAAATCAAGAGTAATGGGGTCATAAAATTTAGAATTGAAAGACTAGTGTGAAATACATTTCTTTTTTCTGGTGTGTGTTAATCCTCACCTGAGGATATCCTATATAATAAAA
>NW_005319334.1:0-1137 GCF_000412655.1 Myotis brandtii
GCACTTGGCTCTGCACTGTTATTTTTCACTTAACAGTATATCTTGGCGATAATTCCATATTAGCACACATAAATCTACTTGATTATTTTAAATGACTGCATAGTTCTTCATTGCAATTTTAGATTGTAATTTACTTAACTCGTTCCCTATTGATGGATGTGTAGGATATTTTCAATGTTTACCATTTCAAACTTTTAGTGATTTTTTTAACCTGATTATAATAGGCCTTCTATTTTCTTTATGTAGATACAGCCAAATGTCCCTTTAATGTAGTAATTATTATAACCATAATGACTCGGGTTGTATTTTGTTTGTTTTTTGATGAGGGAACTTGAAAGACTAATTAGAGTACACTGATGTTGGTGTGGAGCTCAAAAGCATTTTCTTTCAAGTTACCTGTTCATATATCTTCCCTGAACAAGAGTTAGAATAAGCTTAAAAGAGTGTTTAAAATAAGAGCCTTCCAGAGAGGCTCCCGGTGAATAAGCATAGCCATGTGAGGGATGGCCAGCTGGGATTAATCAGACACATTCACCCAGCTTCAGGATTATGGATTTATTCACCATTTGGCCGTGATGTACACTAGCCACTCCAAAGACTGTGTGCTTGGCCTTAGGAGGACATTGGATCTTCGTAGCAGTCATAGGAGAAAGGGATGTGAGGATCTTAGGTCTGGTCCCTTCCATGAGGGATGGGAGTGAGAAAGGGGAGGGTCATTCTGAAGAGCCACCCATGTAGGGAGAATCTTTGTCAAACAGGAGATCTGTGAAGGCACAATGAGAAGTATCACCAAGGAGGTCTGCACAATTGACACAGAAAGCTGGAGCTCCAGTTTCATCCAGGTCACTATCCCTATCATCCAGGTCAACTATACCTTTGCACAAATGCATACACAACCAACACAGACACTTTACGAACCTTTAGTGTTATTAGTCTTTTAGTTGCAGCTACAAGGAGACTTTGTAATCCCAAGAGAACTGAATTTTTGATTCTGCCACCACCTCCCCAAACGAGACTTTTATTAATGCTCCCTACTGGTGTGCTAAGAAAAAAATGACTAGCCTGGCTGGTGTGGTTCAGGGGCTGAACGTCAACCTATCAACCAGGAGGTCACAGTTTGATTCCTAGTCAGGGCAC
>NW_005319335.1:0-1137 GCF_000412655.1 Myotis brandtii
CCCTTCTTCACCCTCACACCCTAATACTCACACAGGACCAAAGTCATAAAGACAACGGAGAGACACCTCGGGCACCGAGTCTCAGCGCATTAGAACAGGACTGTTTGTGTAACAACATTCTCCAGCTCCACATCTTCAAGTGGGGAAACTAAGGCACAGAAAGGAGAAGGGTCCCCAGCGCACCTGCCAGGGCTGGCCCAGACCCGGTCTGGTGAGAGGCCCTCCTCCTCCCTCCTCCTGTGCAAGTCACAGGCTGAGTTCAAAAACAAGGCCTCAGTAGTTAAATTATATTAAATTGAATGTTTAATTATATTAAAATTACATTAAATGTTTAACTTTTTGTTTCTTATTGTCATCTGAGTACAGGATGGTTATTAAAACAAATGAAATGGGCTGCCCACCACTTCCTCCTTCAGACACTGTGCCCACTGTGCCCGCGGGGAAGCAGTGGCTGTGACGCGCTGGGCGCTGAGGCTGACTCCCACACGCGCCGGCGTGTTAGAAGCGGGTGCCTGGGTGACACAGGGCCCTGGTGAGGGAGGGTCGCTCACAGTCACCATCTACCACGTCTCCCAGAAACAACTCACAGCCCATTCTGAGCAGACGAAGTTATTTTAGGTGAATCTTTTATTTCAAAAAGGCAATTCCTTCCAGCTGCCAGGAGAGGACGAGCTGCAGGAAGAGGATCTGGAGCCTGAGGGGCCTAGGAGAGCTCCAGGGAGGGCCTTCTGCAAGCCGCCCTCTCTTGGGACCAGCTGACTCCATGGTCACTCAGCAGTTTGATCTAAGTCTTGCCCCAAGTCACCCATCAGTGAAGAAACCCTAGTCCTCCTTATCCATGCAGATCCCATCCCACAGAGAACTAGAAACCAAGCCTCAAGGTCGGACTGCCCCTTATTAACAGAGAAAGAGGAATGGAGAGAGAGTGGTAAAGCAAAAGGAGAATGAGAAAGAGAGGCCAAGAAGAGATGCGAGACCAGGGGAAAGCAGGTCAGAAATCAAGAGAGAAATGGAGACACAAAGATGGAGAGAGTAACAGAACAAGAAATAAAAGAAATGGAGAAATACGGGACTGGAGAGATCCAGAGAGGCAAAGGGTGGGAACATAATGGGAGGAAGGAAGGAAGGAAGGAAGGA
>NW_005319336.1:0-1137 GCF_000412655.1 Myotis brandtii
GCATATGCCTTTATTACCATTTGGTCCAGTGAGGGTGAGTAGAGAGCTTTGGGGTTCTGGTCATGCCAGATTGGTCAATTCAACCCAAAAGAGCAAAAGCCCATTAACTTCATGAGGGATTTATTTAAGGAGCTCACAATGGGAAGGATCTGGGAGGCAGGAGAGAACTTATCAACAGGGGTACAGGGGAAGTCATATCAGGAACTTAACTCTTTCTTGTGACTCTGCAGGCTGTTACTTAAGGCATGAATTCCAGGGAGGGGCTAGTGTCCGTTACAGGAGCCCAATAAGGCCCCTCAGCAACACCAAATAGATGTAGAGGCAGCAATATTATGGGGTAGTTTAGCTAAATTCTCAACAGTGCCCTTTTGAAAAGGTCATTGTAAATATGCAACTTTATTTTATAATTTCTAAAAATCAGGATACCCACTACTGAAGGCAAAGATATGCATGTGTCATAATGAAAAATATTCTAAAGCATCTGAATCCCTAAGTTAAATCAGATGGACTGATCTGAGTCTGCCTTGAGGGGAAAAAACAAACTGGAGGGATAAAGGATATCCTCCAAGGGTAAGGTTACTGAAGAAGGATGAGTAGTTGGTTAATGAGACTTTTATTCTTGCCTCCTTAAATTGTAAACAGAAAAGGATGAGAAAGGAACCACAGACCTGGTGGGGGGGACCAAAAAACAGCAATAAATCTTTAGGCAATGTCAAGATTCTTTAATGACTAGAGTTAACATGTTGACACCAGGGTTGTAAAATTAAAGTGACTAAATATCAGTGTTTATATTTGGATCCAAATATATATTGACATAATAGAGAATATTGATTAAAGGAAGGAAAAGCTGAGGATGGGAAAAGAAGGAAAGAAACTAAACTTAGCTGAGCAATTAATATATGCAAGATACTCCATTAGGAGGCAATAACTCTTCCAACAGATACTTGGCAAAAAATGAAACTAGCTCAGCCTTTTCAGGTATAGATTATTTTGCCTACCATACAGATAAGAAATCATAACCTCAGTAACCTGAAGTAACTTTCCCAAGTAAATACAGCTAACAAGGGCTAAAGGAATTCTAACCTGAGATGGGCTAATTCTTGTTTTTAATATATTTTTATTGATTTCACAGAGGAA
>NW_005319337.1:0-1137 GCF_000412655.1 Myotis brandtii
AAAAAAATGGAGAAACAGCAGTAAATTACAATCTATTTCTGTGAACAATCTTAGTCCAGTAGCTAAAATCTACAAATTACATAAAGCAAATATTTCAAATTAAATCACAGAGTGTTTGTACAGCACTGGTTGTACGTAAGGCATCAGCACTTTTTTTGTGGCCACCTTGCTGTTTACGGTCAGATAGCATGGCTACTGCCCGGGGGATGGAGCGGGGGATCCCAGGCTGGGGCCAGAATGGAATTGGCACATGTGAGAGGGCCTGGAGTGAGAAACTCCAATCCTTTGGACAAGGAAAAGGGGTCTGAGTAGTTTGCAGGGCTGGTGGAAGGTCTTCCTTGGCCCCTCGCAGCTCTGGGATCAAGCAAGGGCGGGGTGCTCTCACGCCTGGCCAGGTGTGGAGAGGAGAGGGCACTAGCCACCTTGAGGCAGGGGACGGCAGTGTGCTCACCTTCTCAGAGCATAACCTGTTGGTGTTGAGGGCTCCAGACGGCAAGGAGGGCAGGGCTGTCTGAAGCAACCCACTTCCCTGTGCTTTATCCATTCTGAGCCCCACTTTGAGGAGCTGTGGTGGTCAACCCAGGTTTAATGGAGCCTGAAGCGTATAGAATTTTGGGAGCCCTCTTAAAGAAAAGAGTACAAAAATAGCTTCTTCTTGCAAATTTTACAAAGATACATGACCATAGGAACACCTTGCTTGGTTTTCATTTTGCTGAAGTTTAATTAGCTTCACATAAATCCACCTTTATCTATGACTCTTGGGGTCTACATACTTGCAAGATGTGTAGTGACTTGAGGATTTTTATGAACCTCATGCAGCCAGTAAACCCTCATGGAGGCAGACGGGTAGAGCAGCATCCGGAGCCTGTCACTCACTAAGTTGTGCACATTTGGTCAGGATTTACATAAACCAGCAGCCATTTATTGTTTCCCTCATGCCAGGCACTATTAACACTGTTAGTTTTTCCTTGCTTTCTGTTCTAGCACAGCTTGACATAGCCTCTCACTTTGTCCCTTCCCAACACAATGTTAGCCTCAGCCAGCCTCTTTGAATGACAGGGAGTGGAGGGGAGAGGGAGGTAGGAGGGAATGCTTCCTTAAGAAAGGCTTATGAATTTGCTATTGCAAACTTTGTCA
>NW_005319338.1:0-1138 GCF_000412655.1 Myotis brandtii
GAAGAGAAGAGAAGAGAAGAGAAGAAGAAATAAATTCCCTAGAGGGCATTTCAGATTCTTGTTTCACTTGCCAGGAATTAGAGCTACCAAGGAAAAATTCCTTGGGAGGAAAATATAATTGGGGGGGAAGAAGGGAGTGATTGTTGTTTATTTGCTTCATTTAAGATTCTGCAAAATCAGGATTGACCCAGCTCTTCCCTGTCTCCAGCAAAGTTGCTTCAATTTCCCTTTAATTTCCTTTGGAGCCTGAGGAAGCAGTAGCCTTGCTCTTTGTTTTGCCATCTTATACTTTGTGCTGACATCAATCATTTCCCTGACAGAAGGTTTGTTTTACCTCAGTTTTTCTCTGGGTTGAGCATCTCACCCCCCTCATTTTCCTTTTAATGGCACCTCAAAGCCCGTATGGATTGATCCACTCAGACATAAAGAGAACATTGGAAAATCTGCTTTTTAGTCATTGGTTAAGAATAGCAGATAGCTGTGCCCAATATCTAGTTTCTTAAAGAAACAGTTCTCCACAGTTTGAACTTCAACATCAATTCCAGGCTACTTAGAAGATATCATTAGCCATGGTAATCATTAATGAAGAATTAAAAAACACAACGACTGGCATGTAAATATAGTATTGCAGCACCTAGGAAACCAAATGCATTTCTGACTTTGCACTTAGATATCAAACAACAAGAGTAACAACAATGTAGCTTTTATGCCTTATCAGTTTTTGATAACTTGGCAAGAGACTGTGTAGTGTGGGTTAATCTGAATCCTCTGTCTGCTGTTTACTGGCTGAGTGATCTTGGGCAAATTCCTTAGCCTCTCTCCTGCCTGATATATAACATGGAGCTATTAACAATGGCTCTATTGATGGAATACTTACCTGAGTGTCAGGCTGTGCTTCAAGCTCTATTGACTTAACCATTCTCCCCACAACACTTGAGGTAGGTGTTGGTCTGTCCATCCCTATTTTATCAATGAGATAACCAAGGCATAAAGAAGCTCACTCATTGCCTAATGTCACAGAGCTGGGAAGTGGTGAAGCCAGGATCTGAACCCAGGAGGTCTGACTCCAGGGGCCCGTAGTGCTTTGATGATAACAGACCTTGGGCTGTTGTTATGGGATTGTTGAGAGGAGTAAAGA
>NW_005319339.1:0-1138 GCF_000412655.1 Myotis brandtii
TCTCTCTCATTATTGATGTTTCTATCTCTCCTTCCCTCCCTCCCTCCTCCTCTCTGAAACCAATAAAAATATATGAAAAGAAACTGTTTACTTGTTTGACTCAATGTCAAACTCATTTGATCATGAAACCTTTTTTTTCAAGGAAAGCCATTAACATTTAGTAGGATTAGTGTTCTTTGTATCAAGTTTTGGAAAATAATTTGAGGTATCAGAGTCATAGACTGTCCCACAATCATGTTGATTGTAAACAGTAACTAGGCAGTCACTTAGGAAAATGCCACAGTGTGTGATAATTAAGAAGATGGGCCCTGAAGTTGAGTCAAAGCCTAAGGTTGAATCTTGGCTCTTCTCTTAGTATAGCTGTGTGACTACGTGTAAGTCATTCAACTTCTCTGAGCCTCGATTTCCTAGTGTATAAAATGGGAATAATAAAAGATTCTGCAAAAGGAAGCAGATATTGTAGTTGCCTGAGTTGGCAAGACAAATGATGTTGAGCATCTTGGCTAGAATGAAAAGCGCTCAGGTCAGGGGACACCCAGGAATACAGAAATCTAGAAAGGAATGGAACTTTGAGCAACATAACAGAAAGAAGACCAGTCCTAAAACTCTGGCCTGAGCCCACTGTGCCCTCCATCCCACCATCCAGCACATCATCAAGTCACCCAAGTCACCCCTCCAGGTTTCCTATGTTCCAACGTAGCGTTTTGGCATGAAAACCTGGGCTTCATGCGTGAAGTCCAGGATCAGCGTTATTCTTTTGCCAGCACTGAGTGTTTGAAGCTGTGGCACAGCAGAGGAAAGTAATACAGATTTTGCATGTTAGCACCTTTCCCACGGAGGAGCCCAGGTGAGTGGCCATCATTGTAGGCAGGTGAGAATGCTCAGCTTACCAGGGTCCTCATGGAAGTGGTGGTGACCTTCCCAGAGAGGCAGTGGGGTCTGCAGGACATGGTGCAGCCTGACAGGGACCCTGCAGAGCCTGGGCCAATCTGTAGGGACCAGGGAATGCCCGGAGCCCACCGGGACACTTTCCCATGGTGAGGGCTGCTGGGTTTGGGGCTTGGTGAGATGTGGGGGACAGCCTGCCAGGACCCTAGCTCAGCCCTGCTGCTAGGGGACCAAGGGCACCAACTCACTC
>NW_005319340.1:0-1138 GCF_000412655.1 Myotis brandtii
GCAGCAGCGGCTGCGGGAAGAGCACGGTGGTCCAGCTGCTGGAGCGCTTCTACGACCCGACGGCCGGAACCGTGGTACGTGCACTTTCTGACATCAGTAACCTGATTGAAGGCAGTATCTCAAGTGGCTAAACCAATATTCCCACAATGGAAAAACCTGAATAAGATCCACAGTCCTATTGGATAGAATGACCACATTCTGTAAACCCTAAACTGGCACCCAGAGTAAAATGGATATTGGAAGTCAGGTAGAACATCTGGAATTCAGTGTAGTTCTGAAAATAGTGAATATGAAGTTGACCTCTACCTGCCAGCCTTATCCTCCTAAGTAAACCCTCAGTTCCTGGTTTGTAAAGGAAAGCCCACGCTCCTGCCAGAGTGTTACGTAGGCTGCCAGGACAGGCCCATGCCTGCTTCTTCCCTCCCCACCCACTTCTGCTTTGCCTTCTCCAACCCTGCACTCCAGGCTCTCTGACTTTGGCCCTCACCTTCAGCCCATTTGTGTTTGGCTTTCATCATTGATTTCCTGGTATCTAGCTCTGGCTCTCTTCCCTTAGTGAAGCCTCGGCTCTGAGAATGCCTGCCTCTTCCATCACCTTGGGTCGCACCCACTGACCTAGCCCTGGGAGCCCACCCCCATGTAGACAGCCACCGAAGGGTTAAACCTTGTTGTTTCTTTTTGGAAAACCTTATGCTTCCACCATTACAGTCACTGGGCAGTTATGAACACAGGCAGACCAGCTCAGCACTGTGGCTATGCTGAGCCAATACTGTGGCGGGAATCTCTTCATTGAGGGGTCAAGACTAATGGAATCTGTGTCTGTTTCTTCTCTGGTGACCCTAACCTTGCGGGAAGCTGCGTTGCAGTCACTACATCACAAGGCTGCTCTGGAAGCATCATGCCTCCTGCTTACAGCAAACAAAAAATAATCAAAACTGCCACCAACAAAACCATTCTCCCGAGGACACTGCCCCCTGACCTTGTACACTTCCCCTTGAACTTTTGTCCTTGGTGCTGTCAAAGAGAGAACAGTTAGGGCTGGTAGATCTCAGGGGAAAGAGAAGTAGAAGTAGGTCAGGAGGTAACCAGCTTCCAGAATCTGCATTTTGTTCTGGCATGCCTGCTGGAGGGGGATAAA
>NW_005319341.1:0-1138 GCF_000412655.1 Myotis brandtii
GGGGGGGGGGGGGGGGGGGTGCAGAATAGAGAAATAGAGAGGGGCCCCAGAAATTCATGCAATATCCAAACTTTAATAGAGTTTCAGTGACAGAGGGTGGTGGTGGTTGGGACGCACAATTCATGTTTTGTAGTCAATGGCTCAAAAACCCTATCTAAGGAAACTGCTGCCAAGTTGTCTTCTAAAGCCAGACCTTAGTCTCTAGATTTCTCTGCCTTCACTTCTAGAGAGAAAACATTTCTCTTTCTCCTCTACTTCCTACTTCTTCTCATCTTTTTCATCTCTGTTTCTATTTTTTTACGCACTTGCGCTTCTCTTTTGCTTCCCTAAGTATTTCTCTCAGGACAGGCTCTTAATGACTCTCCTTCCTTGTTAGACTCATTACCTGTTTTCATAAAAATGGTTAGTTATGGCTGGGAACCTTTGTAGTCAGCTCTTCCAGCTGTTGGCCTAAATGGTCCTCAGGGAGACCAGAAGCAATGAACCTGGAATAACCACATTTGACTTCTGTGAGCCCTCTTGAGAATTTAGTAATTACTTAATGGATTGAATCAGTGACATATACTATTCCAGATAACACCCTGGGTTGCATTAAATTAACCTTCACAAATGGATATTTATTGGTGTACTCTTAAAAGACTACATGTGTTGGCTGTAATTGCTCTTCCATGCTTCTCCACGCTGATAGGTATTTGCATTGAGTGAAAAATTTCTCAGATTAGAGCCTGGGTGGTAGTTCTAGCCATTTAGTGATGTGTGTGATTGTGTTCAGCACATTGAGCATAAATCCTGTCTTGTAAACAGCAGGGAGACTAATGAGGTTTGCCCACATTCTGGTGTCATTACCAGGAATTCCAACAGAAAAAGAGAGGGCTTAGCAAAGCAGTACACTAATCAGAGGTTTTTGGAACTCTTGATGAGCTGAATTAAGGAGAGAGATTATTGTTCAACATTTAGTACAGACGCCTACGTACAAATATGGGTACAGAAATGACATTTAGCTAAAAAAAATAAAGCAAACATTTTGCGTTTAATGAAGTTGCCAAGTCGCTGACTCAGTTCCACGGAGAGCTGATGAGAGGCTTATTTACGAGTGTCTCTAATTATGAGTGGTAGAAAGAGGATGGCTGTTGAAATA
>NW_005319342.1:0-1138 GCF_000412655.1 Myotis brandtii
CAGCATGGGAACCCATGAGAGCCTCATCATGACCTAAGGCTACACAGGAGTGAAATCAATAGTCTGGGGGTTAGGACAAAAAATTTTATCTGGTTGGTTGTCAATTTGTAAAGCATGCAGAGAAACATTAGCTGGAGGCAGGGTGAGGGTGACAGCACCTACGGCTGAGAACATCTGTCACACCCTCCCGGGGAAGGAGTTATGACCTGTCTTCAAAAAGCACCTTTTAATGTCCCTTAAAAGGGACAGAATGCACCCGGTTAAGTTGTTGGGTGGCTCCTTGCTTAACCCTCCTAAATGTTGCACAGTGCTCAGGCTGCCCATCTGGTTCTCATGTTTTCATGAGACTCGCTCTAATGACTGAGGGGTGTGGTGAGGGCCTCGCTCAGGCACCTGGGAGCCAGGCTCCAGGCTTCTCTCTGCTATCTGTCTTGCATGATCACGGTACTTAGGGCGGTTCTTTAAACCTCTGAACTACTGCTCCTTCCTCTAGCCTGTGTCTAATCCACCCACATGGAATCGGGGAGTGTTTGAAGGCTTGCTTAATTTAGTGTCAGTGGTGGTGATGAAAGAACACGGAAAATTCACAGTGGTGTCACTCCTGGGGAAGGTCACCATTAGCAGCTTGCTTGAGGAGGTGGTAGTCAGATTTTGATGTTGACATTAGGCTTAGCTATGTTGAGAGGGCGAGTTTGGGCTGGAGGTGCACTGAGGGAGGGCAAAGCAGATGATAGGAAAAAGTCTTGGAAGGTGTTACTTGTTGGGGAAACAGGTAGAACATGGGTCAGACAGCAAGCCAGGGATCTGTTTATTGCTCATCTTGCCAAACAAAAGCTTCTCAGAATGCAAACTGCTTCCCCATTCCATTATCTGGAGTTTTCCCATGTAGAGCTGCAGTCATTCTAAAATTAGAAGGCTCACGTGTTCTACCCAGGTACATGGTGCACTGGTCCAATGTGTCTTTAGCACAAGAGACTTGGTGTGTCTTAGCTTGGGAATAAAAGCATATATATCTGTGTGTGCCAGGACTTGCTTCCATGCTTAGAGAAATGTAGAACCTCAGAGAAGGAGGGACGCTCCGTTCTGCTCTAGGATTTATCCTTGTCATCCAATTCCTCATTTTAGCTTCCTTTTTTTT
>NW_005319343.1:0-1138 GCF_000412655.1 Myotis brandtii
TCTGGAGAGTCTGTGGGTTTTAAATGCAGGTTATCCAAAAAGACCAGAGAAGCACCCAGTTCTCCTTATTCCTCATCTTCTCCAAGCACAAAACCAAAAGATCGCTTTGAGATTGGCGCTCATCTCTTAGATGGGGGTATCAAAAGTCATATGTTTATTAGTCAGAAACACATTTACTCCAAATGGTCCTCAGTGTAACCAGTGCTCACCAATTATTCCGTAAACACAATGAACTTAGAGTCAGACTCGGTTATTCTCCTATTAGCCATGTCACCCTGAAAAAGGCCCTGTTTGTCTCTGTGCCCGGTTTACCAACTATGGATGTGGTGAAAACAGTATCTGCCCATCCTACACAAGTGCTATCAATACCAAGTGCCACACGAATTCCAGGTGCTAATACTCCACCACTTCCTTTTCCCTTTATCATCATTAACAGTAACATACCCCCGGTAGTCCACCACTAAATACTAGGAGAGTACTATTTGTGCAAATATTCTCTCATTTGCTTTCATTTTCACCTCAGTTAGAAAAACTCGGCAATTTTTTTCCTGGACCTTCACCCTGAACTTGTTAGCAGCCAGCACAGAGCTCCCCATCAGCGATGTGCCCTTCCGACTCCCCACGCTGCCTGTCCACCTGTGATGAATCAGACCTCCCATGATGGCATGTTCAAACACTGTCCTTCTCGGCTTGCTCAGTGACGTTACAGGGTGGTATTTTAACCCCTCATCTCCACAGCCTCTTAATTTCTCTCATCTAGTATGATGGGTGTACATTCTTACCGAAAAGAAAAACCCAATTGGCACACTTTCAGCTTTATGTGGACTAAGTTGTACGTTAAAGTTTGTTTGATTTTAACTGATAGTGTCAAGTCTCTCTTGAGCCTTCTTTAACTTTCTTTTGCCTTTCAGATGGAAAGGTGAGAAAAACCTGATCAATGACATTCATTCACTCATCCTTCTCTGACAAAGACCAGGGATTTAGGTATTGGCACAATAAGGCTTGGGGGAGGCTTATTAACTAGTTACTCAGAGCACTGGTTCTAACTTAGCTGCCCATTGGCCTCACTTGAGGAACTTTAAAAATGCTGCCTGGCTGGCATGGCTCAGTGATTGAGCACCAACCTATGAACTAGGAG
>NW_005319344.1:0-1138 GCF_000412655.1 Myotis brandtii
ATGGAACCAGCCACTACTAGCTCACAAAATGACCCATTTTCTTTCCTATTATTTTCTGAAGTCCAGGCACAGCCCAAGTTGCTGATTCCAAAGTGGAGGAAACTGAAATGTGTAATTTCCCTGCAGAGTTAACCTTGTGGAAGAAAAGAGGTTGGCGATGCCTGCAGGGATTCCAGGCGATTTCTATTACAGAGCATCATTTCTCACTGGCTTTGACTGGTAAGAAAACTGTGGTTTTTGGCTCTCTCTTTTCACAATAAATGAAGTTTGTAATAAAAATTTCTTATTACCATAGGATCTTAGAGCATTTGCCTAACCCATCTCAGCCCTCAAGGCATCATGCCTTTACAACATCACTGCCATGGTTATCTAGTCTATGCACAGATACCTCCATGTCCAGAGGCTCACTGCTCCTTAGGAAGCCTGTCTCACCGGCAAAGAGTTTTAATTACTAGACTACCTTTAAGCCAAAATTAGCTGCTTAGTTGAGAGTAATGCACAATGAATTTCTCTTGCCCTGTGAAAGGTGTTCAAATGCTTAAAATGCATTATCACTTCCTCTTACACTTTTCTTTTTATTAAAAAAACAAATATATTGGTTGTAATATCTGTGAGGATTTTCTTTAAATATTTTGTTTGATTCTCAATAAAGAATTTCTCCCTGGCAATTTCCAATTTCAATAGCAGGATCACTATAAACATGTTAACTCAGAATAAAGATGAAAGTTAATGGATGTTGTCCATTGAAATATGGATTCTATTTACAAATTAGTGATTTACATTAATGGTCTTTATTATTTTAATTATCAAAAATAAAACTGAGCAGATGCATTAAGTAAACAAATCAAGTCCATCCATTCCCACTTTAGTTTCATAATAAACAAGCAAATGAGAAAACATTCTCTTGAAAGTAACTAACTGTTCAAATAGATTTTGGATAGTGTAATCTTTGGATTAACTATTATTGAACAGGGGTAGGAGTAGTGCATAGGAGGTTATGCCACTTACTGTGTGCCCTTGGACAAGTTACCTATCTTTAAGTTGATTCATCTCTAAAATGGGGATAACAGCAGTTCCTATCTTATAAGATTGTTGTAAAGATTAAATTAATTAATACATGTAAAAGTGTCAGAATAGT
>NW_005319345.1:0-1138 GCF_000412655.1 Myotis brandtii
CAGCGGATCCCGCAGCCCCGGCTGGGATTGGGGGCAGCGGGGATGTCCGTCCTTGCCCCCGAGCAGGCCGGCCCGCGGGTCAGAGCACGGACAAGCACGGACAACGCGAGCTGCACCCTCCTTGGGCAAAGCCTCAGTTCCTCCTTGCAGGGGACAAAGAGGAAGGGGGCTCGCCTTTCCTCACCGCCAGTGTCTCCTCAACCTCTTCCCCAACCGCGTCCCTGCGTTTCCTCCAGTTCAGTCCAACCCCTCCCACCACCACCACCACCCCCACGGGCGTGACCCTTTCTGCAATTCCAGTCACACTATGCTGCTTCTCTGCTTTCTTAAGACCCTTAAGGCGAAATGGTTGTTGCATAAAACGTTGCTTCACTATTAGAATAAATCTGGGTCAGACAGACCCAAAGAGAGCTGACCAGGTCAGCGCCACCGACCGCCCAGGAGTCACAGGGGACGGAGGCCCCCCAGACCTCTAGGCTGGTTACCCAGAGGGGCCAGGGATCCTCCCAAGATTACCATGTGGGTCCCAGTTCCAGGCCAGGCTTCAGAAGCCCATTAGGCCACCACAGCCCGAGTCCGGTGTGGTGTGCCGGGGGCTGCAGGACAATCCACCCCAAAACTTGGTGGCACAAAAACCACCATTTTATTATGCAAACAGATTCTGTGGGTGGGGACCTCAGACAGGGCACCGTGGGGATGGCTTGTCTATGTCCCTGGGTGTCTGGGGTCTCAGCTAAGGGTGAGTCAGAAGGCTGGGGTCTGGCAGGTTTAGGCTGGAGGAGGCGCCTTCCAAGATGCCGTCTCCATGGGCATCCTGGCCCCCGGCTGGGGCTGGGCTCCACGGGGCTCTTGGCAGAGCTATGCCCACTGCCCCGCCTCTCCAGCTCCCGGGCCTCAGGGAGTCGAGTTGGCCTCCTTCAGGGTCAGCTGGATTCCACCTCCAAATTCAGGCTGTGGGTCCTGCCATCACTGCTGCACGTTCAATGGCTGGGGAGGGATCCCCTGAACCAGTTGCAGTAGCTGGGGGTCAGGAAGAGGGGCCATGGGAATGGGGTGCTACAGGAGGCAGTTTTCTTAAAATCATGACTTGGTTCAACTGTCACTTCAAATCCAGGTACTTACAGGGAAGCAGAGTGGG
>NW_005319346.1:0-1138 GCF_000412655.1 Myotis brandtii
CAATGTAGAAAGGCAGAGTGTGGGGAGAAACATTTTACTTTGGAAAAAAATGACAGGTGATCAAAGTCAACATCAATACCTCTGGATCATGTTGATACTACCTTTGATATGATTTGATGAAAATAGCACTTTACTTCTGTGGTCTTCCTCCCCCAAATTTATAAGCTCATCATAGGCCAAACATCAGACAAATGAATTTTGTCTGTAGAGGTGTATTTTATAAAAATTCCTAACCAGTACTCCCAAATCTGCTAAGATCATCAATTAAAAGAAAACTTTCAGAGACTAAGGAAGACATGACAACCAAATGTAAGGTGCTATCATTGGATGGGATCCTATAAAAGAAAAACAACAGCTAAAAACTAAGGAAATCTTAAAGTGTTAACTTAGTTAATAATAATACATAAATATTGGTTCATTGATCATAACACATGTGTGCCATACTAATGTAAAATGTTGATATGAGAGGATATTGGGTGAGGGACATAAGGGAGTTCTTAATATTACCTTCTCAATTTTCCTCCATATAAAAAACTGATCTTAAAAATAAATGCTATTTTTAAAATAAAAGCCAAAGGTAACAATAGACAATACCCAAAATATATATAGGTGGCAATTAAGCACCTGAAAAGATTCTTACTATCATGAATTATTAGGAAAATACAAACTAAAAGCTCAGTGAGATATTACTACTTACCTATTAGAATTGCAGAGAGACAGAGACAGAGAACGGAAAAAAAGGGGGGATAGAGAGAAAAGAAAAGTCAAAGCAAGGGAAGGAAAGGGAAGGGAAAAGAATATATATTTTTTAATTGATAGCACCACAAACTAGGGAGCTAGTGGAGCAGCTGGACCTCATACATTGTTAGTGAAAAGGCAAAATGGCTCAGCCAGTCTGGATGTTTGCAATTTCCTATAAAATTAAAAATACATTTGCCTTATGATTCAGCACTCAGTTCTAGCTATTGACCAAAAATATATGAAAACTTATTTTTACATGTGTGTTTACAGCATCTTCATGCATACAGTTGACCCTCCTCCATATCCCCAGCTCAGCTTTCTCATCTGTGGATTCAACCAACTACAGATGCTTTATACATTGTCCTATACCAGTGATGGCGAACCTATGACACGCGTG
>NW_005319347.1:0-1138 GCF_000412655.1 Myotis brandtii
GTGTGTGTGTCACACACACATATGTATACCTTAAGAAGTGTGGAGTACTTTAATATCAATACTATTATATCTTTCTTACTATAAATATATCCCTTCATATTGTTCCAAATAATTTCTTAAAATAACTTCACATATTATGTTTGAAAGGCCTCAGAACCATTCTTAAAATCAATATTAAAATTTATTAAAATTATTTTAAAAACTGCTTTTAAAACAAAAGGAAATCTCTTTTCCACATACTGAGGGGAAAAGGTGGGGGGGGAATCTACTTTGTAAAATGATGTTCCTCTTCAGAACGAGGCCCTCTATAGGAAGCACTTGCATTTTCTGTGCTACACGTGACTTTGTGGCCAAGGGCAATTCACCGACCTGGACTGATCTGGTTGCAGTGGCAGGAGCTGACTTTCACAGGAGATACAAGCTCCAAAGGTATGAAATCCAGCTGAACTTTCCTGACAGTCACATCCATCACAACAAAAATTTTAAAACGAAGATTTAACCAAAAATGATGGAGTGCTCCTTTTACTGTAAAGTTCTGCCCACGCATTTCATATGTTTATATGTATGAATGTATAAATGTTCAAATTGGTTAAGCTAAGAGGAGACATTTTAGTGTCTAAATTGTCTTCCAACTATACATTCTACACAATTAGACAATTATAGATTTTAACTAGAGATTTCCTCACCACTTAAATGCCAATTATGCCAGATTTAGTTCTAACAGAACTCGTACAAGTATGCACATAATCCCCACTAAATTAATTGTTACTAATTAACTTAGTTACCACAAAGGGATGCAATTTCTGTCACATGCGCTACAGTACTTTTCTTCTAACTTGTCATTTTATATGACATTAATCTAATTGACTCCGTTTCTGAAAAAATTTAAAAATATGTAATTTCAACTCTTGGGCTGACTGGGTAACTCAATTCATTCAACAAACATTTATCAAAAGAATTGTGTGTGGGGATGAATCCTAAGGGATGATTTATTCTTTCCTGTGTTTTTTAATTTGGTGCATCATGTCAATTTTCTTGTTAAATGTGGCCGGTCCTTCTTTAAGTGATTAAACACAGGGTGGGCAAGGTAGGTTTACAGTTGTGAGAACACAAAACAGTTTATTCTTGCATTATTATT
>NW_005319348.1:0-1138 GCF_000412655.1 Myotis brandtii
TTCTCGTAAAGAGCTTAGCAATGCCCACACCCAGGGACCTGTCTGCCAGCCCTGCAGGACCCGAAGGGACGGCCGGAAATGCGGCTGGTCTGGGCCCCTCCGAAGTGACAGCTCCGAAGGGCGTATTGCCCAGTTCCCGTCCACTTTGTGACCTGGGAGGGGAAGACTTGGGCTCCATCCACCTCTGGCTCTTCTGTGACCTCAGTCCTTGTGCAGCACTGCTCCTCCTGGGCCTCAGTTTCCCCAAGTCTGGAACAAGGGGGTGGCTGGGTTTAGAAAACCTCGTGGGACCATTTTCAGGGTTAATGCATCTCGGCAGCGGAAGGGGTGAAGAATCTGAGCTGAGTGTGAAAATCTTGTAAAATGTGCCCATTTCTCTTCAGGAAGGACCGTGTGGTGCAGCTGTCTGTCAGCTGTCAAAAGCCAGGCTGGGGAAGGCATCTTCTACATCACACACATGCGTGCAAACAGACATGCATGCACATACAACGTGCACAAGAACACACTCCTGTATGCACACACAGCACATACATAAATGCACACCTGCATACGTGCACATATACGCATGCAGGCACATGCAACATGCACATGACCACACGCCTGCATGCACACGCATGCAGACACACATATAAACATACCTGCATGCACATTCATGCATGCACACACCACAGCACACCTTTTGCCTCGTGTTCTAACCTCCATTTGGATCCTGTTAGGAACTCGGTTTCTGCCACCACCTCCCCCTCCCCCATGAGGGAAAAAAATTCTGAAAAGCCAGATTAGAACTTCACACACACATCACCGGGAAAAATCTATGTCTCATTTTCATATCTAGCAAAATAAAATGACACAGAACACTCCAGCAAACCCCCAGAGGGGGAGCGTGTCTGCGGGAGAGAGGGGTGGGGGAGACACCTTTCCCAAAGCGCGGAGGCCTGGGGCCAGCACGGGAGGGGGCAGACCTGCGGAGAGGCTGGGGATGAAAGTGATCAGGTCACGTTCTCCTGGGGTGGGAGGAAGGCGGGGGTCCTGGGGGCTGCATGGAGGGTGGGGAGGCAGTGAGAAAGGGAGAGAGAGGAGGAATAAAATCTTGGGGATGGTGGTGTGAGGGAGAGAGAGAGAGAGAGAGAGAGAGAGA
>NW_005319349.1:0-1138 GCF_000412655.1 Myotis brandtii
ACCATGGGATCATGTTGAGTATTGAATGAGTTAAAATATAAAAAAAGAGCTTAGACATTATCAAACATTGTGGGTTTTTTTGGAAGAGAATCAAATAATGCTAGTTATTATTGAGGCTCATTAGATAATGATTCTTAACGCAATATTTGCTGGTGCTCATCCTTGTGAGCAAGTCCACTGAACCAAGTGGTTATTTCTGATTTTAAAATACACAATGGTGCTATTACTACCTTCATGCATAATAATTCCACAAATAAATTAGTTATGACCTATAATTAAGAAGCAAACTTGCTTTATAAACACGGGGGCAATTATTTGTATACAACTGCATAGATAGAGCAGGAACACCACAGAACAGAGGTCTTAAAATTGTCTTTTTGCATTGTCTAATTTAGAAGAAGTCAAATTGCCCTGATCTCTCTCAGTCTCCCTCTCTGTGTGCAGGTATTAGCATGTTTTGCACACATGCTGTGCACAAGATAGGCAAAGGCACGTGATACATACAGGTGGCTCATCCGTTCCAATGGGGAAGCTCTGCATTTCTCTGTTATATAAAATGGTTTTTACATTAGATTCCTTTTGCCCAAGTCCTTCATTTATTTTTATTTAAAAAAAATTTAAACTTTATTGTGGTATAATCGACAAGTACAGTTGAACACATCCAAAGTGTAGGATGTGTGATTTGATGTGTATACTTTGGTAGTGCTGGCAAAAATCACCGAAGGTTCACTCTCTTAGCAAATTTCAAGTACACACCACAGTATTATTAACTATAGTCACCAGCTGTACATTAGATCCCCAGACGTATTTGTCTTATGACCGAAGGCTTGTACCCTTTGACCAGTATTTCCCTATCTCCCCCAAACAGCAGCCCCTGGTTACCACTATTCTGCTTTCTGTTCTGTTGGTTTCAGTAACTAGTTTTAATGTCTATAAAAAATCCTTTTATAAAAATTAGCAGCCAACATCCTTAATTCATTTCACACGTTCTGCTTCCAGAAGAGTCCTATGTAAGCTTTCTCATTAAAGAAAGCTTACTGATAAAAGGAAACCTGTTTGATATATGAGTGTTGGATTGAGCTCCAACTAATATGAATGTATGGGAAATCACACATACACTGTACAATACATCCCTTCA
>NW_005319350.1:0-1138 GCF_000412655.1 Myotis brandtii
GACATATCATTAAAATAACAACCAAGTCCAATGTTATTAGTGAAGAGGAGAAAATATATAGTTATGCCTTATCACAGCAGAAAACAAAACAAAAACAGAATCTTGACCAAGAGAGGCTCCATAAATAAGAGAAGGGATTGTTCTGCTCTGGACATAATGCTGGTCATATGGGTATATAACAATGGGAATATTGTTTAATTCAAACTGTCTCAGAGCAGGATGACAGGATAAACACAGGCTGGCATGTCAGTCAAAGCTGGAGTCCAATCTGGGCTCTATGACTCTCTAGCTAAGTAAACTTGGGTGATATTTTGAAAGATAGTCAATGCTCTGAGGAACACTGTGAGGCTGCCATTGGCACGATGGATTTAGTAGATGAAAATTACCCGGGATGTGGAAAGTATCTCTCCCTTTCCTCCTCATATACACACATAAACAGGAGAGAGAAAGATATATTAATATTCATAAATATATACATATATATGTTAAAGGTATATTAAGTGCTTCTACTTAAGTTGAAATTAACTTGTTTCATTGTCCTGGAATTTAACAAAGCACAAGAGGTTTAGAACTGCATTGAGCCATTCATACAAAAGAAGAAAGCCAAGTACAATAATCTAACTGCATAGGTCATAACAGATGCGCAAGTGGATGCCCACATACAAGAATACGATGTAGCCATCCTTTCACAAGAGGTTTAAGTCTTATGAGAAGCTTTTGAGAGATTGTTGAGTGCTTTCCCAGAATAAGATATCAAAACTTATTAATTAATTTCAGGTAACTAATAGTGACTAATTAGGAGAGATCCTATTCCGCTGGATTCAGGTATAGAATGAAGAACAAGAGTAAGGACGAATTATTCAGAACCCGTTGTATCACATGGTAACAAAAATAAAACACCAAGCGTTCTTTAAAATTTACCAAATAGTCCTGGCCAGGTCGCTCAGTTGGTTCGAGCATTGTCCATAAACCAAAAGTTTGCGGATTTGATTCCTGCTCAGGGCACACACCTAGGTTGTGGGTTCCATCCCTTGTAGGGGCACATATGGGAGGCAATTGATGGGTGTTTCTCTCTTGCATCGGTGTTTCTCTCTTTCTCTCTCTCTCTCTCTTCCTTCCTTCCTTTCTCTCTAAAAAA
>NW_005319351.1:0-1138 GCF_000412655.1 Myotis brandtii
ATATTACGCTTTGATTGGTTGAATGGATGACTGGATGTCCGGACACTTAGAATATTAGGTTTTTATTATATTGTATATATGTATACATATATACACACGTAGACATATATACACACACACACATTATTTTAGCAAATACTTAGTGTAAAATATTTGGAAAACACAGAATGAAAATAATAAAAATGACTAATATTTACGGAGAGTATGCTACTTTCCAGGCATTATTTTTATTTCATGAGGTATGTACCACAATTTCACTATTTTTTAGTTGAGAAGAGTTGAGGCCACAACAATCCCATTACCTTGGCCTTCCAGTGTCAATCACATTGACAATGGAAGAAGAGCTGGGATCCTATCAAGGCCAATCCCTCCACCTGGCTCGAAACCCCACCTTCTCAAAGACTTATCTTGTCTTAGGTCATGGAATTATTATTCCTTCTCCTGCATCACCAGTTTCTCTTTTTCTACTTCACCATTCCCACTAGCATACAACATGCCCCAGGATTTATAATCTTACAGCAAAGAAACAAAAGCCATTGACCATTATATGGCTCTAAACATTTCCTCCTTCCTTTCATCCTTTTTAAAGAGAAACTCCTTAAAAGAGTGATTTTTAATCACTGTCTCTACTTTTTTTTACCTCCCATTTTACATTCTTCCTTCAGACTCTCATTCAAACCATGGATGGCCCTACTCGAAATCAACTGGGCACATCAATAAATAGCCCGTGTTCCTAATGAAATGCACTGTTCCTGAATCAACAATGGCCATCATGCTGACGAACTCTATGGCGGCTTCTCTGAGCTCTTGTTTTACCTTTCAGCAATAGGTGACATTGTGAACCACTGCCTTCTCAAAATACCTTTCTCCCCTCTGTTCACTACTGTGTCAAAATCTTAGTTTTCATCCTAACTCCACAGCCCTGATTTGGAGTCTCTTTTCCTAGATCTTCTTGTTCTGTTCAATTTAAAACATTGTGTCACAGGGCTTCCACTTGGGAGGCCTTCACTTTTCCAACTCCACTTCTCAGCCAGGGAGTAATCTCATCCAATCCCTGGCTTTAAAAATCATCTACTAGTACATATTTATGCCTCCCAAGTTCATATCTCCAGGTCCAATGTCTACCTTCATCTTCAGA
>NW_005319352.1:0-1138 GCF_000412655.1 Myotis brandtii
CAAGGGAACTGGGGAGCGTGTGGGCGTCAAAGCATTTTCTCATGAATATTTGCAGAGCTGTGTACATTCCATCACTAGTGCTATTTCTTCCCAACCAAGATGGAGACAGAAGTAAAAGGGAGAGGATTTTATAAGAAAAAGCCTTTTTTTGTGCAATAATTGAATGGGCTCTGCAGGCATGAGTGGGGGAAGGGAGATGGCCATTTCAGTATGTTCCCTCTGCCAGCGGCACAGCTGCTCAGTTCTGCAAGCATGTCCATGGGCTGGATTTTAAAGGAATAAGGTCATTTTCTTGGCTTCATCTCTAACTCATTTTTTTCCCTCTCTAGAAACTTGATTATGAATCTTCAAAGACTCAGAAAAATCTGAAAAATAGAGATCCTTGACTCTAATTGTTTGCTGCTGGTGCTAGATGCCTATACAAAAATGAATAGCAGAAGCTAGAGAAATATTTTAAAATGCAAAAAAGCTTGTTTGGATTTTTTTTTCCCTTTGTGAGCGAAGGGTAATGAGAATTTCTGGTAGCAGCTGGAGCCCTTGAGATCTGGAGAGAGAGGTTATCTGGAGGGGAGGCATGCCTTAAGCTTGGTACTCAGTTGTAGACTTGGGCAGCCTAAGCATAAGTACAGATCGAGTCCTGAGTCAGTTGTCCTTGACATTACCTACAAGTTCTCTTGCTTGCATCTGTAATGCTGAGCAGTACTCCTGTGCTCCCATTCTCTTTACACTTGAATTTGTCCTGGAGTTTAAAAAGATTATCAGTTGCTTAAAGAGGAGAAGTATGATGATGGTGATGATTGCTTTGAGAGTCTTTGGAAAAATTGACTTGCAAATAATCTAAACAAGAAGATATAAAATGAAGAATAGCCCTTTGAACAAAAGACGTGTGTGCACCACAGTAGTGCACAGGCAGAGAAGCCACCTGGTCTGCCTTGCTAGGTGCTAAATTCTCTCCCACATACTTGCACAGTAAGCCTGTGTCCAAGTAGCCCCTCAGCACCATTTCAATGGTTCTCTGTTTGGGGGAGCCAGCCCAGCTGACTTAGAAAAGGCCCCTTCTAAATGCAGTGTTCTGCATTTTGGCTATAATTATTTTTCTCCTTGTCCATTGGGATTTGAGAGCCCAACGACGTTCCTA
>NW_005319353.1:0-1138 GCF_000412655.1 Myotis brandtii
CTCGCGAGCCGCAGTTTGCCGACCACGGGTCTAGTGTCTTGGGAGTTTAATCCTAAAAAGCTTACACTGTCATAGTGATAATGCCAAATAAAAGGATTTATCAGTGAAATGAGGGGTTGAGATGGGAATGAGCTGGTTGAAAATTGTAATGAAAGATTGTGATAGGTTGTAGCTAGAATGGGATAGATTCAAAGGAAGGAGACTGGTGGCAGGTCTCGCATGAACGTGGCAAGAACAGGAGGCAATGGATTAGAGAGGGAATGGGTGGGACTACCGATGGGGCTGGGAAGTCAGGCACCTTCCGAAAAGCCCAGCTGGCTCCCTCCTTTCCTGCATCCTCTCAGCATCCTGACTGATGGCCGAGCACAGATGGGCCTTGTTCCCGTCAATGTCCAAACAGCAAGATCTGCCCTGTTGACTCTATTTAAGGCCACGTTTGTGATTGATCCAGTTCAGGAAATCCCGTTTTTCATGAAGACCCAATACTTCATGATCTACCCTCTCTTTTGCTTTATTCCCTGGCACTAAATGTGACTTCAAAACCAACCCCCCACTTTTTAAACCTCCGATGACCCATGTCCATTTGCCCTCTCTGGCTCAGCCTTCCTGGGGCTGTAAAGAGCCATATGGCTCTCTTTGTCAGTTCTTTTTCTGTTCCTGCCACCATGGGAGGGGGCCTTCTACCCTTCCTTCTCCTTCTCTCAGCTGCTCAGTGTCTTTTCCAATTTAAGCTGAAATCACACTTCTCTCTTGCCTCTGCTTTCCCACCTCCCATGGCCTCCCTTGTCATTTATTATTTAATTCAATCACCCTATTTCATATGCACAGAACCATTTCTGAATATGGCACTTACCTCTTCTCGACCCGCCTCCCAGTGCATTGTCATTCCGCTCCAGTCCTGGGCCAGTGCCCTCAGAGGGCCAATCAGAGGGCATAGGTCTGGCCCACAAACCCTCAAGCCCAATTAGCTTCTCAGGTTAGACACAGTGGGAAATTCCCAGCCGACGACGACAGACATTCTCTGGTTTGTGTAAGAGATGTCCTCCCGAAGGCAGATGTTTGGATGAGATTCCATTCGTCATTCCAAATGTGATAAGGTGAGTGGCCAGCACACGGGATGATTGGCTCAGTGACCCAC
>NW_005319354.1:0-1138 GCF_000412655.1 Myotis brandtii
GTGCCCGCCTGCTCTCCTTTCAGGCCTCTAGAAAGAGGTGGACAGGAAGAACGTTAAAGAACTTGGAAGGTGGAGGGCTCTGGAGTCAGGACAGCTAGCTGAACCGACTCAGAGGCAGGGACTGTTGCTTGCCTCGGCCCCTCCTGAAGACTGACACAGCCACTCAGCCGCAAAAATGTCCTGGTGACCTGTGCTTCGAAGTAATGACTGCCAGCAGCATCCACCAGGAATGCGGCTGCTCATCGCAGCACTGCACTTGGGCTCCAGGATCTAAGCAGCTTGCTTCCAACCCCATTTCTGCATAAAACCTGGGGCTGGCTAAGCAACCAACGCAATTGAATGTTGACTGGAACCAGGCCTTCCTCCTCCAGCAGCCACTGGGGTGAGCTCCTGAGAGCTCTGTGCCTTGCTAGAAAGTTCAGAAAAGGTTAATGCCACACTTGAGCTTTTTTATATCCAAGCCACACCCCGTTTCTTGGCTCATAAATATAGGTGCTAGCAGAAATGGCCTTTGACTGCGATCATATGTCCTGGTATTTTCCGGTTGTATCCCTTGTACCTACATGTTGTTTTTTCCCTGGGGTTGAATGTCTCCTCTGTGAGTCCCCGTCAGGGCAGCTTGGACTATGGAAGTTCATTTCCTGTTATATCAGTACAGGCTCCCTCGGGGCCAAGATCCTATCCAGGTGACCATTCTTTTCTTCATGATTTTCCTAAAATCCCTCAGGTGAGCTTGTGTTACTTTTATGTAAATTTGGGGGGGGGGGGCGACGACACACATTTATCCTTTGAAGAGGAAAGAAATGTTTTTAAGATCCATATTGCCTGGTGGCAAGCCCTGCTTTTATCCCGTGGGGTTGGCGATCCCTTTGCTTGCGTGTGATTTGCAGGTGTGACACTGTCCGCTCTGAGGAGCTGGGGCTGGCTCCTGTGACTAGGAAATGCATCTGGCCTGTGTCGTTGGCGCTCCCTGAAGAAACAGGCCTGGCTTATTGGAATCAGGGTTCTAGCGGTGGAAAGGACTTACACATCACCTCTCATCACTCTTTCACCGCCAGTTGTGACTCAGGAGGCTAGCATGACTGGTGTGAGTTGGTTAAGGCCACAACGTAAGGAAGTGACAAAAATAGGGCTGGAT
>NW_005319355.1:0-1138 GCF_000412655.1 Myotis brandtii
AAATAGTTCTTTTAAAATATAGAAGTATCACAAAATGAATTATTAAACTTATTAACAGCACTCACATGAAATCTCTTTTGTTAAAGATAAATAGAGAGGAATGCAGAAGAAAGACTATTGTGAAAAGTTAAGATTCTATGACTATATTGTGCTTAGGGCAAGTAGACCTCATTGAAAAGAAATCTATGACTGATTAAAATATGAGCTATCCTATTAATCACAGAATCCATTAGATAATAAATTGTGGTTGTTAACTTGATATGCACCATTGAACATGGAGAAAAGTATTACATAGGCAGACACGTGCACCAATGTATGACAATGTAATAGCTTGTGGATATATTCTTTTTGTAAACATGTCTCTAGCATATCCAGTGTCTCACCGAACTGTGCAGTAAAATAAGGTAATTCTTTACTTCACGGAGATCAATGCTATAGATTTTTCAACACTGAGAAAAATCATGCATTTGAATGGAAGAAAGGGTGAGATAGAAATGAACATTTTTCACTCAGAGTGGTCATTCCAATATTTCATTCAGTTTTCTAAGGGAGCTCTGAAGATGTTAAATTTAAAAAAAAAATGTTTTGGAAAAAACAACAACCAATAACATATTCCACTGACAGGTAATTATGTGAACTAATTTCAGGAACCAGTTTACACCATGACCCGGGATGTTTAACTGTGGTGCTGTCTGGATATAGTGAGCCTCACCTGAAAATTTGCTGATAGGAAAGAACAGAAGTGCTGCATTTGTAGGCCAGGTAATACTTTTTTACAGAAAATAATGATAGATTTCTTTTCATTTTGTTTTAGCCAATATGAAAAGTTGACATTTAACTGATTACTAAACATAATTTTGACCTACTTCTGTGTTTCCAACTTGCTTGACAAAGTAACATATTCAGCAGCTTACACTGAAGTTTCACTGTGCAGATTTTCTCCGTCTGTACTATTCAGCAGTGCACTCACTAGCAACATGTGGCTATCGAGTACTTAAAATGTGTCTAGTCCGAATTGATATGGGCTTTAAGTATAAAATACGTACTGGATTTCAGTGCCTTCTTTTAAGAAAAATAGAAAATAGCACTTGTCTATTTAAGGTAATGGAATGATGTATCAATTATACCTGTTTCTTTT
>NW_005319356.1:0-1138 GCF_000412655.1 Myotis brandtii
ATAAGCTATTGTGAGCAAGAAATTAAATTAAAATGTATGCATTTTATTTATGGGACACAAAGCAACAGAATGAAAACTTCAGTGTCACCGACCCTAATTCAGCAGATTAGGGGAGCAGATTTCAGGGTTTTCCTTGCTTCTTTCATTGTAAGATTCTTTCCATCTTCCCACATCAGCTCTGAACTGAAAATTCCTAGTAACTGTCCCAGTCTGCGACAGAGACACACACAGAGAGCTTCCTACTCTGGAGTCTTCTCTGCGCTTTTGGCTGGAAAGAACACAGGGAAATCAAAGCATTTCCTAAACAATGAAAGCCAAGATAAATCTACTCATTCTAAGAAACAATAGAAATGAAATTTCCACTGGGATCAAACTCAACACCGCCGATTAGCATTGCTTTCATGCTAAGTTTTGGCTTCTATATCAGGGTAGGGGTTAGTAGAGGTGAGTCCATTAGCCATTATACCAAACATGAACATTCACCAAAGAGCAATTAACTTGTGTTTTACTTCTTCAAGTGCCCTTTCTCCTTCCTAATGGTCAGTATTAAGTATCCTATCTTGGACCAAAATCTTGGTTTGCTTTTCACATTTTCCCAGTTTGACAGTAAGAGGCTGATTCTACTGGTAGAACAAACCAGACCACCCACCAACCACCAACTAGTAACATTTTGTTGTATTTTATGTTGTGTTTCTAATCCATCTTCAGTAGCATTTCTATCCTGCTAATGAAACGACTCAAGTTTCTCATAGTTGTTCTTTCTATTTAGCATGTAACCTAAGTGGGCAAGAGTGGGAACCTAAGAAAGTTCCAGAAGACATAATATGTTCTTTGGAAGGGAATCTAACCTTGTTTATGCATCCAATACCAGGCAATTAAGACTGGTATCTTCTTTTCAATGAAGCCAAGCCTAGCCACAGGTTCTGGTTGGCTCCAGAGTTATATTTACTGTACATACGTTGTTTTCATCTTGTGTGTCTGTTCTCTCTTCTCTTCCCCTGGCCATTTATCCCAAAGTACCCACCCGTACTACCCAACCTCAGACACCAGCAGTCACCTGTGCTCCATTTGAGCCTTCTTTACTCCATTCATGACTTCAATTCCCCCATCACCTTGAACTCCAGGTTCACTTCTTTTT
>NW_005319357.1:0-1138 GCF_000412655.1 Myotis brandtii
AATAATGGTCTCTGCTAAGGGCATTCATTAATTAGCCACGTAAAACTGTCATTGCCTTGGAAGAAATAGGAGCAATGCTTGAGTATATATTAAAAATATTCCATGACGAGGTGGAGAAGTTGGGGAACAATGACACACTCATTGAGAGCATGGTTACAATAGTTCCTACCACTGACACATTGTTGAGAATGTTAAGCAGATAAAGAACGTTGAGGGGAAATCTTTTAACATATGGAGAAATAACGGGTTAGGGTTAGGAGGAAATCTCTTACAAAGCGAGCTCAAATAAGCACTAAGAACAATATCCTCACTCCTTCTATTTTTTCCCAGACATTTATTTTCCTTTGATGGCCCTCATAGTTATTTCTCCTCTCCTCATTCATTTTGGTTGTCCCTCTTTTTCTGATAAGCAAAAGAGCTAAAGGGAAATAGAGTTTATGCAGGAGAATTTCTTGTTACAGAGAATTAAAAGTACTTAAGATAGAAACCTTTTAGAACCCCTGAATGTTAGGGCACTGGGCCTATAGTGACAGTCACTTTCACAATTCCATATAAAATTTAATTTTAAAATTCATATTGACTCATAACTATAAATATTGACAATGAAATACTTGCAGGGTAAGTTAGATATGTCCCTATATTTTATTTTTCATATATTTTTTCTCTCTCTTCTACACACATCCTCTTGTTCTCAAATTACATTTTAAGATGATAAAAATGGAAAGATAAGAATAATTTCATCTAGCATAGCAGATATCTGAAACCAGTACTCTGGGCCAATGGGTAGAAGATAGCTAGTAGGACTGTGAAAGAGTAACACAGTTCTAAGATGACAAATCCTCAGAAAATCAAAGAAATGAAAAGCTTTAGTAGGACATTTGAAAACACTGCTTTCTATAATTTATGTCTATCAGATTTTTCTCCAATCGTGCTTAGTAATACTGACAAAATGGTTAGTTTTTAGAAACTGTAAAAGGAGAATTAGCATAACTTAGAGTGGACAGTCAACTAAGCCAATCTGTCCTTGTTTAAAATCTTTAGCAGTTATTTCATCCAATTATTGAACAAATGACAGATATTATCTCAAAACTTTTCATTGTAACTACTGTAGCAAAGAGCACTCTGAGGTTAGGATTGG
>NW_005319358.1:0-1138 GCF_000412655.1 Myotis brandtii
CTGACTCCTCTGGGTGCATTATGACCTGCACTGTGCCCCGGACCAAACACAGGAAAAGTACCAGGAAGAATTGTTAACCAGAAATGTCCATCTTGAGGGTAAACAATTAGGACCTCACCCACTTTGTCGGGAGCCTCGCCAAGTCCCGGAAAACATACCGTCTGTCCACTTGGAAACATTCCCACCAACTCCATTTATGATCTATTCAATCAGAGCCAGTTGGCAATCGCCCAGGGAAAATGTTTCCTCCAGGCCTTGCCGACCGTCCATTATCTCCCGTAATCATCCCTCCCGGCCCCCCGTCCGATCACAGGCACACTCTGCCTTCTCCTTTCCTGTAACCGGGGACCCTGATGTAACGCAAGTGTTTCAGGTAAACGCCTGTTCAGACGAAGGTCTCATGATGACAGCACATGCGAATGCCAAGCAAGCCTTGCACAGAGCTGCTCATCCCCGCAGCACCAGCCCCGCGCTGCCCTGGCTCCTCCGATTTTACACAAGAGGCAGGCAAGCAGTGAGAGGCAGTGCAGAAGCAAAGCCAAGGTCACCTGAGGAACACCTTGAAACTGTGCTCCAGCAAACACCAAGTTCAGGATTTCACAAAGGAATGCCCTGCGGCAGGAATGCGAGCTGGGAAAGCACGTTCCCAGAGAGGCTCCCTCCCCGACTGATAAAGCCGCAGCGAGCAGCGTCCCCAGTCAGGAACACGTTTCTGCAGGGAGAAATCTGACCTTTGCAAAGCTGTTTCTTTCATGTTTTTATTTGCCGCTGACTATGGTGCAGCCGGACACTTGGATTTTAGATCAGGAGAAAACAATTACATCGTTTTAGAAAATTTCATTGTAGCTGATAGTCTTGGGTGGTCCAGAAAGGACTAGAAAGGTCTCTTCTGCATCAAGGACAAAGCAAAGAATCCTTGGATGTGACTTGACTACAAAGGTTGCAGAGAGAGGTCCTGGGAGGAAGGACCTGCTCACTCCACCCCCCTGCACCGCCCTTCCCGGCCCCCCCGAAGGGGCTGGGTCAGGACCCACGTAAGGGTCTGGTTGCTTGAGGCTCCCACACAAAACACCAACAGTTCCCACAGCTGAGTCCACAGGTCAGCAGACCATTCCCTCGGCAGAGTTTGCTTCCTGTA
>NW_005319359.1:0-1138 GCF_000412655.1 Myotis brandtii
AACAGGATAAAACAGCAACCTAAGAAATGGAAAAAAATACTGGCAAACCACATATCTGATGAGAATTAATACCCAAATTATGTAAGGAAAACCTATAACTTAATAGTAATATCAAAAAGAGAAATAGAAAATAACCTTATTTGCAAACAATCCAAGGACCTAAATAGATATTTTCCAAAAGATATGCAAATGGCCAACAGGTCTATGAAAAGGCCCTCAACATTATGAATCATCAGAGAAATTCAAATCAAAACTACAATGAGATTTTACCCCACACTGCAACAATGGCTATTAACAGAAGGGGAGAAAGTGCTGGGAAGAATATAAAAGAACCAGAACCCTTGTATAGTATTCATAAGGGAAATCATTATGGAGATTCCTCAAAAAATTAAAATTAGAGCATTCATGATTCAGCAACCCTACGTATGGGCATACATCCAAAAGAAGTGAAATCAGGGTATCTTAGAGATATTAGCACCCATATTCACATCAGCATTATTCACAAAAGCCAAGATATGGAAAAAACCTAATGTCTACCAGCAGATGAATGGATGAAGGAAATATGGCCTATACATACTATAGAAGATTAACCTCAAAAAAAGAAAGAAATCCTACCCTATGCGACAACATACTAGTAGATGAACTAAAGGACATTATACTATGGAAAATTAGCCATTCACACACAGACAAATACTGTGTTATTTCATTTATCTGACGTATTTAAAATAAATTCATAGAAACAGAGAATAGAATGGTAGTTGCAGGGGCTAGTAGTGTGTGTGTGGCTAGGTGGATGGGGAGATGGAGAATTGTTGTTCAATGGGTATGAAGTTTCACTTTTACAAAATGTAAAACTTCTAGTGATTTTTGTAAAGTGGCTTTGGTTAACAGTACTTTGTTGTGCACTTGAAAGTTTGTTAAGAGGGTAGATCTCAAGTTGTGTTCTTACCACAATTAAAAATACGAGTCAAGATTGCTATGAGAGTAGATTTAAAAAGTAGTTGTCACCAAAAAATTGTAGCTATATGAGGTGATGGATGGTAAATAAACTTATTGTGGTAATCGTTTGACAACATATACATACAGCAAATCATTGTATTGCATGCTTTGGACCAGGGGTCCTCAAACTTTTTAAACA
>NW_005319360.1:0-1138 GCF_000412655.1 Myotis brandtii
AGAATACAGGTGAACAGCAACATGAAGAGGTACATAGTGCAAGGTATGAGTGTGTGTGTGGAGCATCCGTGCCCTTTCTGAGTGTGTCACCCTTTCAGACCCTCGATGTGTTCAAACCTGGAAGCCCTCCAAACCCTTTCAGGTAAGGTTTTGTGAAGGTTCCATTACTTGGGCATGGCTGATTAGACCACTGACCAGTGGTGATTAACTCAGTCCTCAGCCCCGAAACTCCTTCAGGTTCGGGTGAGGCTGAACATCCTAACCCTCTTATCACATGTATGGTTCCTCTACCAACCAGCCCCATCAACCCAGAGTCACATTTTTATCATAAACTGAGGTATAGTTGAAAGGGGTTTATTGTGAATAACAAGATACTTTTCTCACTCCTATCATTCAAGCGAATACAAAAGTTTTAGAAGATATGTGCCAAGAAATGGGGGTGAACACCAAAATTATACTTGTTACATCACAGTATAACACTCCAATAGCATTGTTGACTAATTTTTGATGATTTTTTTCCTAACTAACGCTTTATGAAGACATGAATGGAGGAAAATATTATACCTAACTAACAAAATTTCTTTGTTTGGATCATTCTTTCCTTTCTCAAAGTTTCTTTCTCTCTTCCTTACTGTTTTCTCTCCTTCATCCTAAAGCATCCAATCCCCTTTACCTTACCCCTTGACAGAGCATTATTATATATGGTAACTGAGCTCCCAAAATGACATTCCATCTACTCACATCCTCATAATATCAAAAGCTGCTCTTCAGACCTACCCTCCTCTTTAGAAGTAAAGAACAATTTTTTCCCCTGCCTACTTCAGTAAAATGGAGTCAACTAAAACATATGCCTTACTTGAATGTCTTGGAGTCAATTACATTATTATATTTAAAGTTAGGAGTTATCGAGAGCAGGAAGCTGTTAAGTAAAAAAGAATAAGAAAATTGAGGTGTCTGAGATCAAATTTCCCACAGGTCCTCTACAACACTCCAATCTGTTGGGGCCAGAGTAACAAGGGTGATTTCATCTCATGGGAGGCGAGCTGGACTTAGTTCAGGCCTCAATCAAGCTGCCATAATAAATTAGATCTGTATTCATTGTGAAAGGAGTTTTTGGGGGTAAAATAGGCAGGCTTAG
>NW_005319361.1:0-1138 GCF_000412655.1 Myotis brandtii
AAATAGAAAATGAGAAGGGGGGATAAGATAGGAAAATATCCACAATCATCCAGATATTTGAATGAATTGATAAGGATTTTAATACAACTGTGGTTAACATGTTACAGAAAATACATGAAAAGATGGACAATTTCACTGCAGAACTAGAATTCATTAACCAATTTTGATTCTAGAATACAAAATATAAAATCTAAAATTCAAGCTCACTTTGAGTTAAAAGTAGTTAAGACTATAAGACTACTATTTTCCTATGTTGTGTATCTAAATATTTTCTTTAACATCGAATGAACAAATCTTGACTTTTTTATGGATTTTTAACATTTCTCAAAATTAACTTTTACTCAGGTCAAGATTGGTTTATCATTATTATATATTAATAATGAATAAACTAAGGTCATCTAAATTTAAATGTTCTTATAAATGTCTAGAATTTGATTTATATGAGAATTAAGAGTCACAAAACTATTTTTTTCAATAAATTACTTTCAGTGAAACTAAGAATCTTACCAATTTACTAAATAAATAATTTTTGTAAAACATTTTACTTTTATTTTATAACTACATGTGGCAATGTTATTTACTTGGAGTATAATTTTTGATATGCAGGAACTCTATAGGAATCATTCTTCCCACAGGGATGATTCTGTAGTTCTATGGAATAGCTCTCTCTTTTCTTATAGAATCCTCAGTGGGGAAACTCATACCCAATTAACCAGCATAGGAGGTAAAAAAAATCCTACGAGGTATAAGTTGAAGTTTAGTAATTACTTTTACTTCTTATACTTTATAACACTCATTGTATTTTAAATTATACAAACAGTACTTTTCAGTGATGTCCAAGAATGCAACTTGTACTCTAAAAAACATTCTCTTTGAATAATAACCATTACTCTAAGTTTGTTAGCTATTAGTGTAAATAGAATATATTAATATAGAAACACAGATTTGGGGTTCTGACCTCCTTATTGTTCCCAAGGGTCTTAGACAACAGTCACTTTCAATACGCTCTCACTGAGTGATGGACATTACCACCAGGCCAGCATGTGGTAGCTTATGGGTATTCACAGTTTCCTGCTAGGAGTCGTAATCACTGCTGCTGCCGTGGTGTGATTTCTCAAGGAGGATGCTGCACTGTGCA
>NW_005319362.1:0-1138 GCF_000412655.1 Myotis brandtii
AAAAAAAAACAAGCTCAAGTCTAACTCTCAGCTCAATTCTCTAAGAGCGCCATAGAAACTCTAAAACAATCTCTTAATTTTTGAAGCCACACAGCTAACTCAGCTGAAAATAAAAACGTTTACTTTTGAGGGTTGTTAAATTAAAACAATAGTTGAATTCACAGTATCACCCAGTTTCTCCTCTGAAATTTAGGGCATGCATTAGTAAACAATGGAATTCTAAAACTTAGAATGAAGACATTTAGTTTGACCCAGATGAAACTAACCAACTTAAGCCCCTTCTGAGCCTCCCTTACCAGAAGTAGCTTGCCCTCCCATATCAGAGAAGACTAGACTTCCACGGCTTAAAATTCCTAGCATAACCTCACCTAGG
This sequence comes from Myotis brandtii, assembly GCF_000412655.1. Lineage (NCBI taxonomy): Eukaryota > Metazoa > Chordata > Mammalia > Chiroptera > Vespertilionidae > Myotis > Myotis brandtii. The sequence goes on from NW_005319362.1 coordinate 374, forward strand.
ACAAATACCATGAAAGGGGATGTCCATTTTCATTAAAGCCTACCCTAACCACTCCCAATGTCACTAAACCAGGTATACACTATGACCAAAGGAAATAGATTATACAGCAAAAGAACTGTAAGACTTTCATGATAAACTAACAGAAACCCTTGGAACATGTGTGGAAGTGGATTCTAAAGGTGTTAGACCAAGCAGGGTGAAATATAACACGATATCTGGTCTAATTCACTGATATGTGCCCACATACTATAGCAGAGGTCAGCAAACTGTTACTGTAAATAAAATTTTACTGGAACACAGCCATGCCCTTTCATCCCACATTTTCTATGACTTTCATGCTATAATGGCAAAGTTGAGGAATTTTGACAAAAACCATACGGCCCATAAAAACCAGAATATTTACTATCTAACCCTTTACAGAAAAGATTTGCTGACTCCTATACTGCAAATCCCAGACTTAATTGTATTAGCTCACACAGATGAAGGTAGCTCTAAAACTTACTTGGTTGGCTGACTCAAATTGGACCCAACAATGACCTATGTTTTAATAAAACTAAGATTCCAGAGAGTTTCCTAGCACAATAAGGAGGGATTCTAAACCTTTATGAGATAGGAAAATTAGACTGGATTTATCATTTACACACCAACCTCCCACTTATGTTCCAAACAGGGCCCAGCAGACACTCCATTTACTAATGTGTTCAGAAATATATTAGTATACCACCTGCAACCTTTTCAAAGCTCTGTGGTCACTCTCTTTTGTAG
>NW_005319363.1:0-1139 GCF_000412655.1 Myotis brandtii
GACCCTTTTGAAACAAAATTGACAAATCTTTAGACCATGAATAAAAGAGAGAAGACTCAAGAAATATATCATTGGGTTAAGAAATATAGCATTGAAATTTATTTGACCTATTTGTAATGTGACTCCTAGAAAATTTTAAATGACATATGTGGCTCATATTTATGGAATGCATTTTATTTCTGTTAAATAAAAGAGAGAAGACTCAAATTATTAAAATCATGAATGACAGATAACTTTGATGAAGTGAACAAAATCCTAGAAAGGCATAAACTACCAAACTGACTCAATAAAAAATAGACACTCTGAATAGATCTATAACAATTAAAGAGATTACATTAATAAAATAAAATCTTTCCATAGGAAAAAACTCAATCTCAGATAGCTTCACTGGTTAATTCTACTAACCATTGAACAAATTACTACCAATCCTCTACAAACTTTCCTAAAAAATGAAAAAAAGAAAACTCAACTCATTCTATGAGTCCAGTATTACCCTCATCCCTAAAGACATGATTAAAAAAAAAAGAATACTACAGACTAATATCCTTTATGAACATAGATACAAATATCTTCCACAACTAGTAAACCAAATCCAGGAGTGTGGAGAAAGGATTATACACCATGATCAAGTGGGTACCTAAAAGCTAGCAAGTGAGAAGGCAGTTTGATAAGGACAGACATGGCATTTGATAATCATCCAACCATAAGCTGAGCATACAAGATGCTATAGGACTAAGTGCAACTAGAGTGGTAGTTATTATTGGACAAAGTGAATTTGTTGCCACGTTTTTTGATTGTGCAAGGCAAAATCTTTGCCTAATTTTGTTTCATATTTAGGGAAATATACTTGCAGTCTGTACTTTATGTAAAAACCAACTGATTTCCAAATATTGGCACCTAATTCAAATTTTTTAAAATGTGCACATCAAACAAAACCCTTCTGTGGACTGGGTTTGGCTCAGGAATGAAACGAATGTATAATTCCTTTGACTCCTTAACATTAAAGCAAAGAACTTAACCAATGCTAGGCATAGGGAGGCTTCCCATACTTCCTTATCTATATTATATCCTCTGTCATAAGGTCTCATATTCCGTGTATTTTTTCTTCATAGCAGTTGTTACATTGGCAGACTACATTT
>NW_005319364.1:0-1139 GCF_000412655.1 Myotis brandtii
GGAGTGATGAATGTTGATTCTGCTGCTGAATTTGTGCTTGACCTTAAGCAAGGTCCTATGTGTCTCTAGGCATATATTTCTTTATTCATATAATGTGGTAGTTGGCCTAGATATAATCTAAGCTTCCCTTCTTCCATCTGGTGTCTGTGAATAGCCTATTTATGCTTGCACACTCCCATAAATAGTGAGCTTGTTAATCTCTAAGGAGTACCAAACCATCTCTGGGTAATTCTAAATGCCAGTAAGGTTCTTATAGTGAGCTAAGATTTGTCTTCCCAAGTTTTCCGTTATTCATAAATGTGCTAAGTGTGCCCACAGAATAGTCATAGAAATTATTCATGAAAGTGATGTACAGGAGAGGACAGGGTATTGTGTTATGGTTCCAAAAATTTTTTTTGTTAATCCATTTTTAAATCAGTGCCATTTGGACATAGCCATTCAATTAGTAATAATCAATTAATTGTTCCTGTGGTCAATCAACATTTCTCCTTTGTGCACAGAAGGACATCACAGTATATTGACAGATCCCTTGCAAAGTTTGATCCATTTTGATGGCTGCATTTTCTAGGGAGAGGAGAAACTAAGAAGGAAAGGGAAAGGGGGACAGAGAAGGAAAGGCAGAAGGGAGAAAGAGAGGAAGGAAAGAAGGAAATAATTAATTTACATAGATAAGACTTTCTCCCTGTGCTCAAACATTTCTACCAATTGTGTTATCTCTCTCATGTTTCAAACAATGCTTTGACAGTTGGCCCTGTTTCAGTCCTTCACCTTCTCTATGGTGTGTAGCCAGTGTCCATTTCTATTTTGGCTCGCACTCTTTTCCACTGAAACTTCTTTTTTCAGCTCTTAAAATCATTAACTTCATGTGACCAAGTGTTTGGGCCTATTTGGATTTTATTCATTTTCTCAGGAGATTTGACAGAATTGATTGCTGCCCCACACTTCTAGTTTGCAATTACTAACTTCACTTGACTTCCAGGTTTTTGTACTCCATGTATTTTCCTTCGACTTTAGTGGCCTTTTCTCTGTCAATAATGATGGGTGATCCCATCTAGTTGATGGCTTAAATAACATTAATTTAGCAGTATTTGTTGTTTTGTTTTTGTTTTCCTAATGTTTCCTCTGAACACGAGACTTTT
>NW_005319365.1:0-1139 GCF_000412655.1 Myotis brandtii
GTCGACGCTCAATCACTGAGCCACGCTGGCTGGGCAATGATACACCTTTTTAATGCTAGAATATAGGTGTAGTGGGCTCTGGGTTGAAATAATTTTAAATTTATAGTGGTTTTGTGTGTATGTTGAACTAGGATGGGGAAGAGTTGTGAGCATTTTAGAGAAAGACTCTTTAGTAGTCTCCAAATGTCTTTCCTGCCTCTGTGGAGTTCAGAAACTTTCTGATTTGGAGTTATAGAGTTTAGATATAAAAATTAGTTAAAGGCTTAGTCCTCCTTCATTTTCCAGGTGTAAGAGCCAGATGACCTGCCACCTGAGCTGTGGTCACAGCCTCTTTCCCCGCCTTCCTCTCTCACCACACACTGGGTCCAGATTTAGCAAAATGAGAATTTAATCCCTAAAACAATGAGAGTGTTTTCCTTCACTTTAAACCTCAGTCAGATTTGATCAGCCTCACTTTTTTTGTTAAGTTTCTGCCTGATCATCTTTTTCGGATAGGTTTTAATTTGCTGCACATGCTTAAGAAGTAGTGTGCTTTTAACACATAAAACTTCGGATGTTGTAGAAATGAAAAAACAATTAGCAGGGATGTAGGGTTTGCGTCACTTACCCCTTTTCCTTTAAATGCTTTCCCAACAGCGAGGGGATGTGTCGTGTGTCTGCAGCACATGACACTGACTTGGGTCCCACAGGCAGATGACTAATGGGGTCCAAGCTGCCCGCTGGGTTTCACCAGCCCCAGCACACACTTGCCACGATTAGCAGCTCCTGCCTCTCGCCCCTATTGAGAGCTGTCAGGTGACACTGTCAGCCTGGTGCCACTCCGACTGGCCTTGGCCCTGAGGAGGCGAGGCTGGAACACAGGGCTGGTATTTGGCAGGGAGCACCCTCAGGTGCTGATGGCACGAGTCTTATCCGAGTTCCCGGGGGAGACGGGAGATGTGCCAGAAGCCAGGCAGGCTGGCTGCGGGTGGAGCAGAAAGAGGCGGGCAAACCTGCAGCAATCCACAGGCAAGTGCAGTCAAGCAGCCTGAAAGGACTTTCCCTGAGTCTGGGTCTTGGCTTGGCCTTCACTGCTGGGTGTCCTCAGTCCATTCCATCACCTCCCTGGGCCTCCATCTTCCTGTCTGTGTAATGGTGGC
>NW_005319366.1:0-1139 GCF_000412655.1 Myotis brandtii
CTTATCCACAGGAAATCTATATTCAACCAGGAAACGCCCCATAAGAAATCAGAAATAAAAAGAAATTAGACAGCTCCTCACTGTAGTAATTTATTTCTTTTCCATCAAACAGAAGGGCCAGTGGAAAGGGAACAAACAGACAAAAACAAGTACATCTACTTCTTGCTCTGGGCACATGGGTGCCTCATTATTTTCATGGCTTGCCCACAGAGCCTGACTTAGAAGCTTATTAACAGAAGTCTTACACATAATTCATGTTTTCCTCTGCTTGCATGTCAAATTTTGGCTTTAAAGTTACTCTTGTTTTATTAGCTGACCGACTATTCATGAGTGCCATGCAAAAACCCAAACTGTACGGCTAAGTGCAAAAGATGTACATGAGACTCAAAATCTAAAGATTAATTTGTAATTCCACAAAATTATTCTAAACCAAGTTTGTCTATTAAAAGGTTGAAAATCTACTACTAAATGATAGAAAATAAAAAATAAGAAAAAAGTTCTCAAGATAGCTGTAAAATCAATGATCTCAAATCCAGAAATTAAAAGAATTTCAAAAGAACTTACCTCTGTTGGTAATGAACACACTGGGGAAATGGAGAGAAAAAGATTTAGAAATTTAAATACACACACACATAGCACTCATCATAACTTTAATTTAAAATTGACAAAATGCCTCATTTGTACTTTTTCCTATATTTTTTCTGTACTACTTTTCAAATGCTACCATCATGCCTTGCTTGTTTGAGGCAAAAGGCACATGGTTAATATCACACTTATAAACTTCAGTGGCACTTTGCTACCATTTATTTGCAATATACTTTTTCCTTTTCCTATTACTAAAAATAATAAAATAAAATCAATTTCCCTCTACAAATCACTTACTATTTGTAAACTAACTTTTCAAGGCAAAAATGTCACAGTCACCTTCAAATGTCACATCACTAAGTGGAACAACCTGACATTATATAGGGATGATCTTATAATTATGCTATGTCAATCTGACCATTTTTTCTTTCTTAGTGGAACCTAAAATAATGGTACATCTTATAAAATAAAGAATTCCAGATTTGATGAAACAGGATATAAAGAATAGCTCTTAACTACACTAGCATACTTTTCTAATAATAATAATAATAATA
>NW_005319367.1:0-1139 GCF_000412655.1 Myotis brandtii
AAAAAAACAGAAGGAAGAGGAAATAAAATAGAAATCCTACTGGTCCAGGACTCCCAGCCCCATTCCAGTATTTTTGTCTCAGACAACAAAGATAATCTGTGAACCTAAGGGCACATACGTCCAGCCACTTAGACGAACACATTTTCTGATTGTCTTTGTCTGATTAAACAAGCCTCAAAGACATAATGAATAATTTATAGGAATTCAATGTCCACATAGAATAAAAGCACATTTTAAAAGGATTGTTTTATGTTTAATTCCTAAGTGAATGCTAAGCTTGCCCGTTATTGGGAGCTATTTCATTACCATTGTCTTAGTTTAATTTTTTTTCAATTTAAAAAATAATTAAGAATGAAAAGTAAATATGGACTAGCTCTTTCACAGGCTGCAAAGTAAGCTTCATGTATTATCCCCCTGAAATTTTACAATATTGTTGATTGCCCGCATCATAAATGTTAACAATACTAGCTCTACAGAAGAGTAAATGGAGATTTGTGATCTTATGTTTTCCACCAAATTGGCACACCTGCTTTAAGCAGCGCTAAGTTCTCACTCAATATTTGATAATCCAACTCTGGGCCTTTTCCATTATTAAAGTTCTCATTTTTAAGAGAACTTTCTTGGACTGTGAGACAGACCCATGCATGTGCTGAGGAAGCTGTGCAAGGGCAACATGGGAGCCACAGAGACCATCTATCATGTGTTGTTTTAATGATAATGTATTCCTACATCACAATGGACACGAGGTGGGAGGTTTATTGGGTGTATGGAGGCTCTATAGTCTCAAAACCTGAAAACAGAAGGAACATTCTTTATCTTGCTTATATTCTTTTAATATGGTGCGGCTGAGTCCTCTCCATTATTCCCTTAATTCACTCCTGGATACAGATATTCTGGAAGAAAGTAGGCTCTAAAAATTAAGGGTTTCATAAAAATCTGTTCTATTGCCTCCTCTTCCTATACCCCACCAATTTCAAATGGCTATTTGTAAAGGTAGGGCTGCTTCTTTTCTTTCTTCCTACATCTTATAGGAAAGGAAGAGTAGGAAGTACCTACAGCAGAACCACTCGGATATCTAGGACCTCCTTTGGGTGTGGGAAAGTATTTGGCTGGTGAGTTTCAGGCATGAACTTCTGAAT
>NW_005319368.1:0-1139 GCF_000412655.1 Myotis brandtii
AAAAAAAAAAGACTCCTCAGAAAGAGCCAATACTTTTCTTACTCAACAAAGAGCCACTTCCTGAAGATATTTACTATGTTCTCAGCCCCAAGAAACATTCCCTGAGTGAGACAGCCTCCCCGCGTGCAGGACCCACCTCTTCCCTCTAGATTCGCAGGTAGGCAGGCTGGACTTCTGGTCTACGGAGATCGGGGACTAAGGGGATAGTCATTTCAAGGAGAAAGGAAGAATTCTAAACAACAGCACAATTATCTAGGAAAGCATCTATTCAGGGTTTCTGCCCGGTTGCTTCTCTTCCGTCCTCTCTGCAGAATGCCTGTCCCTGGGCCGGGGAGCCGTCTCTTCAAGCCCAGCGCACTGAATGCCTTTGCAGTGTGTAGAGCTGACTCGGGACCCCAGGGACCGTGAGTCCTCAGGGTGATTCTGTTCTGACCAGGTGGCTCCCCTGACAGTGCCTGACCCCTGAACCAGCGCTCCCTACGCTCCACCATCTGGGTCCTGCCTGCTTTATTGGAGTCCGACTCCAAGCCAGATGCGCCGGTAGTTACTGGGGAGAATATTTATCCTGCTTATCTTCAACGCCTGTGGGCAGACGCCAGTGGGCCCTTTTATCAAGTACAAAGAGATCTACAAATACAAGGGTTTATTATTATTAAAAACACACCTCATCTTCCACGGGAACGTCTAGATAAAGGAGTGCCGGGTGTGATAAAGAGCTGGAGAGAGAGGGTGGAACAAACAGAAACCTATTCCCCAATTCCCACACATGCCACAGAGAGCATGACCACTCAGTCATCACTGGCAGGGCCCTATGCGGCAGCCTTTGGTTATATTGGCACCAAACCTCTCTGCCCATTGGCTTGTTTCTGCCTACGAGCTACTGTCAAACCACTGGGCCTAACTGCTGAGTGACAGAGCTCCATTACCTGTGGGCTGAGCTTAGGCAGGAAGCTGTAGCCTTGATTTTTCTCCCTTAACTTCCTCCTGTTTAACTGTGGGCCACAACATAGTTTTGCATATGTCTGCTGAGCAAGTTTTGCAACCTGAGAGATGCCTGAGTCAGTTTGGGCATTTCACGGAGTAAGACAGACTAGGGGAGCTCTTGGTAAGAGGATGGCCGCTGGGCTCCCGCTGCCAGT
>NW_005319369.1:0-1139 GCF_000412655.1 Myotis brandtii
TCACTAATGTCCCCCAGTGCAGAGAAGAGTATGAAATATCATTGGAATTAAATATATTTTGGTTGAATGAATGCACTAATGCATACATATTCTTCTTCACTTCACATCAAAGTTTGAGGCCTAGCTTTCTTCGCTTGCATCATTTTCTATTGCTTTTAATGGACTCCTATTTCATTGCAGTGCTAGATTAGTGAGTGATTATTGTGTAATTAAAGATATTAATTTAAGTTATCTGACACTCCTAGCAAGAAAATTTAACAGCTTCTATGCAACAATAAATTCACACAGCTAAGTTCACGCTTGCCTAGTTAGTCTTACCGTAGGTGAGTCACAACTCACACATCTGGTGTCAGGCAACTTTCTCTTGGTGTCGGCTATAAAGAACACAACCTTGGACACATTAAACTTTGAGACATAGTGCATCTCAAATTGATTCACTGTAGTCATTGTTAGTTGAGCTTCAGTGAATTAGAAGACACTGACCTGCTGTTGTTTATAGTATTCCCTGACAAGTGCTCTTTTTTTACTTAACATTTTCACCCAGGGAAGGATTTTGGAAGTTACCTTCTCCCACACCAGTTAATCTCCTGGGAACACTTAGATTTGAGTAGCACAAGGGCCTACCATTTCTAACTCTTATGCTTACATTTTCTTTTACCTTCTATAATAAGTATACCTGAACTTGTAGCTTCCTAAAATGAAGTCCCTACAGCAAAATATGTTGCCCAGTTGTAGATGGATATATGATTGGTTTCTGAGAAAGACAGAAAGAAAAATGATTTTAAGCTTATCATTAATAGAAGTATCAGTGTTATTAGTATTATTTCAAATCTTAACACTATTGAAGAGAATGCAAACCCAGAGGTAGGGTTATGAGATTAAGCCAATAAAAATCCAGGACACCCAGACTATATTAGTCAGGGTTCTCCAGAAAAACAGAACCAATAGATTGTTAATACAAATATCATGAGATTCATTATAAGGAATTGGCGCACATGATTGTGAAAGCTGAGAAGCCCCAAGATCTGCAGTCAGCAAGCTGGAGACAGGAATGCCAATGGTGGAGTTCCTTATAATGGATCTCATTATATTTGTATATGCAATCTATTGGTTCTGTAGGAATGCCAATGGTGGAGTTC
>NW_005319370.1:0-1139 GCF_000412655.1 Myotis brandtii
GGTGTGTGTGGGGGAGGGGGGGGTGGATAGAATCCAGTCTGCTCACTCCAAAGCTCTCTGAAACCAAGAGAGGACTCAGAGCAGCAGTCCTCTCTTGCTGCAGATGAGGAAACTGAGCTGCAGTGGGAAATGGATGACACCAGCCAGTAAGAGGCAGAGTTCAGGTTTGAATTCAAATCTGTAAACTGAGTCCAGTGGTTATATGGAGCTGGGCTGCTCTTGGGGACTTGCAGTGGAAATGGGCCAGATTGTGAACCCAGTTCAAATTTTGCCCTGCCCCAACACTGGGCAGCCCACCCAGTGAATGCGAAATAAACCTGCTGGAATGAATGAAAGCTGGAGAGGATGACTGGATCAGGCTGCTCAGAGGCTTTCTTACTGTCTTGTTTAAATGGCACTCCTTCTACTCCTGTGCTGGCCATTGCTCATTGGTCTAAGGGTTGGTACCAACTAGACCAATCATAGCCTGCCCTCCTGCCAGCAGTGACTGGGCTAGGCATAAGCAATCTAAACTCGGCCAGTTAGCCCCAACCCAGGAATGCTCTTTTGAACCTAGGATTCAGAAGGTTGAGTTCGGATGCTGTAAAATGTGAAACTCGGAGGCCAGGAGTAATTATGTTTCCATTTATGCAGCCATTTCAATGGCAAGTCAAAACAAATCTGGCCATCAATGGCTTAATAAATAAAGTTATATTTTTCTCACAATAAAAAAATCTAGAGGGAAGTGACATGGCCATTGGTTCAGTCACTTAGTGGGTCAGAGCTAGGATTCTGTGATTTTCTTGCCTTTCTCTCCTGGCTATAAGATGGCTGCTCCTGCCCAGCCATCATACCTGCATTCAAGGAAGTATGAAGGAGAAAAAGGTTAGGCCAGCTGTGTTTGACGCCTTTTATAAAAAATAAATGAGTCCTTTCCAAAACCACAGCGATCCTGCTTACATCTCACTGACCTAAACTATATTTCATGGCTGCAGCAAAGGAAGCTGGGAAAGAGTACTTAGCTGAGCACATTGCTGAACAAAATCAGGGCTATTTTAAATGAGAAGGGATGCTGAGTGGGCAACCACCCACCGCTGCCCTGTGACAGTCCTCAAGACACAGGTGAGAGATGCAGAGAAAGTTGTAGTGGCATCTAGGTG
>NW_005319371.1:0-1139 GCF_000412655.1 Myotis brandtii
CCCCATGTTACACCTCATTGTGGCCTCGTTCTCCTGACTGTGATGAAACAACCCGAGTCACCTCAGAGAAACCCCACCACTCGGGCCCGAAGAATCAACCAAGGGTCACGCGTCACAAGCTCTGTTGTGGAGCAACCCGAAGTTCCTAGACATTTTCCCATCAGGGTTGTGCCAGGAGGAAATGCACAACTTCATCGTGACAGAGATGAACCCCATTGGGTCTCTCAGAGTGAAAGGCTTGGGTTCAGCCATAAATGTGGTTTTCAACGCGATGACACAATTACAGCTGAGCAGGGACCCCCTTCCAGAGGCCCCCGCTTGGCGTTGGGCAGGGGCAGGAGGGAAATTTGGAACCTAAATCCGACAGCTGCCCAGGTTCACCGATTCAGCCGCACTGCATCCTTTTACAAAATTCAAGCCATGACTCACGAACGGCCGTGCGGGCAGGGAGTGGCTGAGCCCTCAACGTCACGGGCTTGAGCTTTTGAAGGAAAAAAACTTCCAGAACAAGAAACAAGTGTTTCCTCCGTGAATAAGAGCGTTAGGTCTCATCAGGAATGAAGCAGGGCCCTGGGTTTTATTGCGCATTTCCTGTCGGCTTCATCTCCACTTGGAACACGCATTACAGAACCCGCTGAGGTGAATTATGAGATAGACTTCTCATGTGAAGTCTTATCTCATAACCATCTTCTCATAAGAAGACTTCTTATGCGACTTCTAATGTCCTATGAATCCTGCCGTCACCCTCACAGGCTGACAGTGTGTGTGTCTCTGTGGACGCGTCACGTGGGCTGTCTCCCCACCCGGACTCACTGGTGTGGGGTCCAGACCAGGCTCCCTCCCTCCTGAGCACCCTGTGGCCACGAGTTCGACTCCGACACCTGATGGAGTAAGGACAGCCTGTTTCTCCACAAGGTCAGCGTCGAAGGGGCAATTATACTCATTGGTGGGCAGATGGACTGTACAAATATTTCAGATTGCTAAACACAGGACTAAGCACACCGACCTCTCAGCTACACTGCAGAACATACACAGGAACAATTTTTTTTAAAAAATAATGAGCCTGGCCTGTGTGGCTTAGTGGTTGAGCATCGAACAATGAACAGGAGGTCATGATTCAATTCCCGGTCAGGGCACAT
>NW_005319372.1:0-1139 GCF_000412655.1 Myotis brandtii
CAACATGACTACAGGTACTTTCAGCATCTCCCCTAGGTGAGCCCCAGGGGAATTTCAAATCAGCCAGTCATTCTCTGCAAAAATATTTCCCCTAGCATATTTTACTAAATAGCAAACAAGTATCAGAAAGTTAAGATTGCTGTGATGTAATTTTAATGCAACATAGTGGCTATCAAGTTGCCCCAAAAGAGAAATAAAAATGCATAGACAGTATATTCATGGGGGATTTGTGTTACAGTCAGGGAAATATAAGCATGGCTGAAATGCAATGCTGAGGCACTTAATCTTTGGTCATGTTGCATATTTACACAGTCACCACTTTGAGAAATAATAATGGTCACACGTGCAGGCTGCCCTTGTCCGATTCGTGCAGCCACCACTGCAGCGTTATGGGCTCCAGAGACTGCTACCGCGTGGCTGTGCCACATCTGCAAGAAATTGAATACAAACTGCAGCTGAGTTTATATTTCAAGGTAGCAGTTTGCAGCTGCACATCATTTGTTTTGTCTTGTTTAAAATAGCTCTCAATCGCGTGCCAGCTACTGTAGGCTCCAGATACTATTAATTAGGGATGGAAAACTGAACAGCATCTTGTCCTGTGGAAGCTTGTGCCAGATTGCTTCCAAAACCCTGCCTCGGGTCTCTGCCATCCCATCACAAGCTTCCAGGTAATCCTGGTGGTTTCTAGACAGCGGTCCTCCTTCAAGGTGTGGCTCAAGAACAACGTGTTCAAAAATCACCTGGGAAGCTTTTGGAAAATGCAGTTTTCAACATCTAGTCCTGGACTCACTGAGTCTGAATCTCTGGGGATGGACCCAGAAATCTTCATTTTCGCGTTTTCCTGCGTGTGGTAAAGTTTGAGAACCACTGTAATCTCGAGCCTACTCGAAAAGCAATCATTTCCGCTGAAACCAAGTAGGATTTTACTCAACTGGAAACCTCAGTCTGCCCTTCCTCATTTTCTCTCAACAATACTTCTTTATTCAAGGTTGAGCAAACTCGCATCTACTTTATTGTTCTCCCTGCCAATTATAGTGAAACTCGGGATAAAGGATTTTACTGACTTTCACTAGTTGGTCAAGTCCAGATGTAAAATATCTCACCACATTATGAATATGCCCATATAGGAGTCAGACTGT
>NW_005319373.1:0-1139 GCF_000412655.1 Myotis brandtii
TTTTTTTTTTTTAATAAATAAATGGGAGATGGTGACGAAACCACGTACCTTGAGTCCAATGTAACCCGAGGACTGTCTGTACTCAGGTATAAATCTCAACATAATCATTTTAAGCTCTGTAACCATGTACATATTACTTAATCTGAGCCTCAGCTTCCTCAATAATAAAATGGAGCTAACAGTTACTATGAGGATTAAATGTGACAATGTATATAAAGCACTTAGCCTAATGCCTAACACATAGTAAGGACTCAAAAAAATGGTGGCTGGTTATTCACTACCCATCTCCCCACCTTTAACACTGAGAATATAGTTGGAAAACAACTGACTTCATTCAAAGGGAATCATAAAAACATAAAGCCCCTAATATTAGGAATATTGGGAGCTTAGTTACGGGCATGCTAAGTTTGAGATGCTTTTAGCCATACAAGCAGATATAATTAGGCAATTGGATTTTTAAGTCGGGAGTTCAGAGGAGAGAAATGGTCTAGAAATAAAACATTTGGGATTTAAACCATAATTGGTACTTACCATCATGCGTCTAGATGAGATAATCGAGGGGATAAGTGTAGATAGAAAAAGAGAGAAAGAGTCCTAGAGTAGAACTGAGAAAGAGCAACCAATCAGGTAGACATAAAACCAAGAGAGTGTGGTAAACTAGAACCAAGTGGAAAAACTGCTAAAAGTTTAAAAGACAAAGTAAAGAAGTTAGATTGAATAAGATGAAAACTGAGAATGCTTCATTGGACTTAGTGATGTGGTAAACTGGCAGGGGTGATCACCATATTAGAAAGTGTTCAAGGAAATAATGTTAAACAGTAAATTTAGAAAATTCATTCAAGAAATTACCCCAAAAGGCCAGGAGAGAAATGGGGTGGTAGCTGGAAGAAGAAGTGTAATCTTAAAATTTCTTTTTTAAAGATAGAAAAATTAACAACATAAATCCTGGCAAGATAGATATAGCAGAGGTTGAAATTATTGATTCAATAGAGAAAAGAACTGCTGCTAGAACTGTTGAGGGGGGCAAGAGCAGATGGGATCTGATACAGAAGTCAAGGGGACTGACGTAAGCTGGAAGAACAGATATGTCCTTAGTAACAAAAGAGAAGCTGTATATGCATAGATGCAGGCAGGTGAAT
>NW_005319374.1:0-1139 GCF_000412655.1 Myotis brandtii
TATTGTCTCCAGAATTGGTTTGGTACCTGGGGACTGGAAGATAAATCAGACCTGATCTTTGCATTTATGATGCTTATAAAACAGTTGAGACTACTGTAAATGGGTACTTTCAATATACAATATTCTAGATTATTGTAAACATTCAATATATGTTTTCAAAAAGAATATGTGAATGCATAAACAAAACAATCAATGATATAAATGTGGGTGGGGTGCTCTGGGAACATAGAGATGAATCATACAACCCAATCTTGGTGGGAAGAAAGGGATACAGTAGGTTCCTGGGAGAGATATATTTTTGAGAACATGTAGAAGTTTGCCAGGCTAAGAAGAAAATCTGGGAACCTGTAAGGGAAGGGCAGGGAGGGTAAAGGAAACAATATCAAGAACTATAACTTGGTATGTATAATTTGCCACTCAATACTCATTAAGTCTTTTAAAATCGCCGTATAACATAAGACCTGCAAAATTTGCATAATTAATTTTTCCAATCAATAACGGTTAATATTGTTCATTTAAAATGTAAAAAGCACAACAGTAAAAATGGCAGAGTTGTGCAGAAAACAACAGGGCACACTTTCCATTAGCTTTAAATTTATTATGTTTGCATGTTGAGCTGTGCTAGGCGTGCAGCTTTTCCTCAAGAGAACTGAGTTAAAATATTGAACCTAAGGAAGAAAATAGGGCAGTTGGTCATGGCAAGCAGCCTCAAAAGGAATCCTCAAGGCCTCTGTAAATTGCATTTGATCACTTTCAGGCGCGTATATTAACCCTCAATGATACCCTGAGGGACTGACCTTCTTTTGCTGTATCAAAGGCCTAGACATAATTGCAGGGGGAAGTTTTTCACGATACCAAAAGTGCAGTGTAAATTTCCAACCAAAAGTCATAGAACATGTTAAAGTTACAACCATTCTCTATTTCTTACCATCAGACACCACCACAAACACCAAGAAGACATAGATTGAGGAACTAAACCTTTAACCCTCTTAGAAAAGCTTTCAAATATTAGACTCAGATTTCTAGTATTATATATGATTTCAAGGAAAATGTCTTGCTTAAATTCTCTTTGCAAAGAAGTACTTGGAATAAGCTTGGCCTCAGATTATGAGAGAGAGAGAGAGAGAGAGAGAGAGAGA
>NW_005319375.1:0-1139 GCF_000412655.1 Myotis brandtii
AGGAATAAAATAAAGAAATGAGGCTTTTTAAAATTATGAGTTTCAATCCAACTGTTACTTCCATGTACTATTTTTGTTTTAATGAAGTACTAAGATGACCAGGAAGAACTAATTTTGCAAGGTTATTCACTTTTTGATAATTGAATAGAAATGAATAGAAATAATATAGAAATGATGGGGGCATTTCCTTCTTACATTTCACCTCAACCCTCTAGAAAATCAATAAAATCAGAGCAGTTCAAAAAAAATATTTTTCTACAGAAAAAGTTCTGTAGAAGAACCTTTTGTGAAAAAATTTATATTATACCTAAGACCCATTTTACATTTTACTTCCTCTGAAGCTTTTCTGGATTAGTTCAATGGAACTTTTTCCTCTTCTGAGCTAGAGCACTTTTTCTTCAGTACTTATTTAATACTGTTCTGCATTATTGAAATTTATCTTTTTATTCATGTGTTCTGTCTTTCCTAAGATCATATACCTGCTATGCCCTGAGGGAGGGAGGTACAAGTCAAAGGTGGAAACTTTAATACAACTTATAAACCATGAGTTCCCTTCCTCCCCGACCCCCACCAGCCAATGCAAAATACCATGTCTAGCATATAGATGCTGAAAATACTTATTGTAGCTGCTTTAAAAGGTGTTAGTACTATAGTACTGAACACAGGGCTTTCTACATAGCAGGTAATTAATACATACATCTTAAGTTTAATTTTATGAATAGGTAACACATTCACATGTTAAAAAATCAAAATGATATTAAAATGAATACACTGGGAAGTCTAGCTGCCCCAGTCCTCATCCACTCTATATCTCTTACCCTTGCAGGAAACCACTTTCTTCTATTCAATTTTTGTGTTTTTCTAGTACCTCTTTATAGAAATGCTAACAAATATAAATATGTACTTATATCACCTTCCTGTCTTAGATAAAACGTCTCATACACTGCAGCCATTTTTATATATTTTTTATTCAACTATCTGTGTGTTCCTTCTATGACAATACAAAAAGGGCTTCTTCATCTTTTTAAGGGGCTGCAGAGTATTCCATTCTGTGGTTAACCATAGTTACAGAACCAGACCTCTTTAGACGGACATGTGTGTTGCTTCCAGGTTGTTGCTGTTGCAAACAATTCTGTAAT
>NW_005319376.1:0-1139 GCF_000412655.1 Myotis brandtii
TTTAGAGATAGAGGGACCTTTGAGAAAGCCCCTGTACAAAGGTGAGGGACCTATGGCCCAGAGAGGTGAACGGGCATGACTAAGTGATTTGATGGTATCAGCACCAGAAGCAGTGCTTCTACCCAATATTCTTCTGGCCTTCCCCACCCCTTCCACCGGGCTTTTCCTATAACCCTCCGTTTTTGAAACTGGAATTCCTGGATTCGGATCTGCTTCTGCCAATGACCAATAGTATAGTCGTAGGAAAGATCCTTTACCTCAATGTGTCCCAATGTGTCTTGTCTGCAGAGGAGGAGGAATCTAGCTTGTGCCTCATATTGTTTTGAAGAGGACTGACTGGACAGTCTCTGGTTCACATAAAGCCCTCAGTACGTGTAAACTGTGCTTAGCAATCCAAGCCCTTGAGACGTGGGCTGAGCCTGTCCTCTCCTCTAGAACACACAACTTCAGGCCGTCCCAGACCACAGCTCTGCTGACTGCTGCTCCACAGGCCAAGGCTCACCCCTAACCTAAGAGTCTTTAGCATTTCTAGCAATTTTTCCCCTAGCAGCTCTGCTGAGTGGCACAGCCTAATCCTGCCTGTCAGCTTTACAAAATCAATCTGAAATGACCCCATGAGGGTGACCCGCCAGGATTAGCAGTCATTTCTGATGGAGGAGAACATAAAGACCCAGAGAGTGAGTTCTGTGTCTCCTTGAGTGTGCTGAGTTAGAGACAAAAACCTAGTCAGGGCTGAGCCCTCCTGGGCCCTGCTCTGGAGCCTAGGGGCAGTTGGCGTGAACTCCACTCCCTCACACTTCTACCCCTGGACACCCTGAGGAGCTGGGGCCCAGAACTCCAAGCTGGACTCCCCAGGATCTCACGTTGCATTGACTTGTCACAGACAATGTGCTGCAGTCAAAACCCTGCAGTGGAGTCTGCAGAACTCCGTCAGCAGAAAACCCTCCCACCTGCACGGAACACCATGGAGAGGGGTGGGGTGGAGGAAAGGGAAAATCCTTCCCAAACACTCTTCAACCCTATGTGATAAGGACAAGAAGAAAGGTGCTAGTGGTAAGACCATCGCTAGACTCCCCCGAGGCCTGGATTTGATCCTGGCACAGGCAGACTGGCGGCCTCTGCCTACTGTGCCCAAGTCA
>NW_005319377.1:0-1139 GCF_000412655.1 Myotis brandtii
CCCACTCTTGAACCAGAGAGGTACTATTGTAAAGCTTTTCTAGGCCCTAGTACAGTGAGAATTCAAAAGAACATGATAATTTGAAGGGCTGGAATAATTTGCCCCATAATTTGGCAAGACTTGAGTTCAGGTATCCTGCAAAAAACAATAAACTTTATTCTACAGATGGTGGCACTAGAGGTTTTAAAGCAAGAAAGTAATGTAGTTAGTTATATAAACTAGAAAGACCATTACTGAAGTACTGCTTCCCATTTAGAGAATGGAAAGGAGATAATGAAAGCCCACTGCCAGCCTGCCAAGGGAAGAGAAATGGGAAGGAAGCTTTATTTTCTACCCAGTGAACGCTTGATAATACTGAGAAGCGGAGCTCACAACTTGAGAGGCAAACCAGAGGCCGCTGCTTCTCTCAATTACTCCTGACAACCGATGGAAAAAAGGCAAACCCTCACCTCCTGTGGTCACCACTGATACTCAACTGGGAATCTCACTCTCAGTAGCTACACATTTTCCTAATCATTCATCTCAACTTGACACTAGGTTCTATTGCCTTTCATGGGAAAGGTCTTGGGAGGCTGTAAACCTATGAGGTTGAGAAAAGAATGTGTTGCACTAAATGGGGAAGGAGAGGAGCCACAGATTTCCAACTTTCATAGCTTGTCTGTCTGTTCAAACTGTGCTGCAATGTGCTCTTGAAATCATTGGGTGGGCCTTGTTTCCAAGGAAATAAAGAGGCCACAGAACCTCCCAAGTGAGTGAATGGTTTCCAGATAGTCAAGTGTAGCAGCCTTCTGGCTTCATGAGCTGGATGTGCTTGGCGGTCTTTCCATGCGGCTGGCAAATATCCTGATGTTAGCAAAGCAAAAGGCAAATCTTTGGGGAGCTAAAGGACGTGTGCACATGCCAGTATTTTTGACAAATGCTCAGTTAATTGTATTCTATGATTCATCTCCTGAGACACCATCTTTGAACCAAGAACTACCTCCTCCCACCATCCAGGACCCCAGGGGAAACCTCAGGATTACACACATTTGGGCCAAGCTTCCACCCCTCAGGAAATGGAAGATCAGCCCCTGGGGTTGAAAGAATGATGGAGGGCCTGGGAAAGCAGAGAAGTCTCCTGAGTGACAAAGAAGACAAAC
>NW_005319378.1:0-1139 GCF_000412655.1 Myotis brandtii
CACCTTGGCAGCCCTGAGGTCCCCTGCATCCTCCTGCTCTAACTTTCCCTGGCCTGCCTAAACAGCACCTCCAAGCCCCTGTGCCTTCTGCTCTGGATCTTACATTGCGCCAAATAATTTATAAATGAATTGGGAGCTTATATTTCTATCCAAAACAAGCTTTCTCAATTTTAAGAGAAGGCACATGGTACAATCATGCAGAGGGGAAGATGTAAAGGGATTACAATCAAAATTGTGATAAACATTACAAGGAAAAGCAGGGAGTGTATTTGGACAAGATTGGTTAGAGAGCCTCAAACCTACAAAGAAGAAGGTCTGTTCGTTTGGTGAAGGTCTGTTCTGTTTGTCCTCCATAGTGATGAAGTTTGATTCAATGTTATAAAAACAGAGAACAAGCTCCTAGAGGGCTGAGATTTTGTCTTGTTCTCAGTTCTTTCCCCAGCACCTGGCCACAGCGTCAGACACGTTGAAGTGAAAGAATGAATGAGTAAGCATGGCAGCGCTGCTTGGGCTTTTGTCTCTCATTCTTCTCATCACCTCCACACTTGTGATTTTGTGGGGTACCCTGTTTCCATGGGCAGTCAACACAGAACCCACATTTGGCCCTTAGAATTCTCGCTGTGATCTTGGATGACTCTCTTCCCCCTCTGGGTCTCAGTGTCCTCACTGGCAGAGGGGTCAGAGACTGTCAACATTGATGATTAAAACAATATTAACAATGCTGTCACTGCATTTTTAATGGTGAGTGTTCTTGCTTTTTTTGATTTTATCTGGTCGATTGCTTTGGTAAACTGTGTGTTTGTTTTTGGCATGAATATGGCATTTTGAGATAGCATATGTTTCTCAGATATTTCTCGATTGTGTTGACATTAACCACTTTATAGGAATTGCCTGAGGCACCCTGCCAATGCACAAGTTTATCTTTCAGAAAAGCTTACTAAAAATGTGCATAACAGTAGACAAAGGGAAGGACTGCCATTTATTAAAAGTGAGGAATAAAGGGCCTCACTGACAAAATACTCTGACTAGCATCATGGACCAGAAATAGCAATTATCAAAAGCTGAGAGGCAAAGTACATTCCATAATGTCCACATAAGAAAAGTCCAAACCTGTAAGAATTTTTATGAGTTTATTTGAA
>NW_005319379.1:0-1139 GCF_000412655.1 Myotis brandtii
AAATTTCTGTCTCTCTTTGTCTGGAATTACTGCTCTAATTTTTCCAGTGAGAAGATAATAACAAATCCCAGGCATTTATAAGCCACCTGGAATTTGAACTCTAGGGGCAAATGCTTCCATAATGCTGTTCAATGCATACACAGAACTGGCAGTGAGACAATATCAAAGTTCTCACCCCTAAATCATCCTCCTATCAGATTTTTTCTCTGGTTGGTTCCATACCCTCCTAGTATAAAACAGGACCACTCAATGGCTAAGCACAGTGAAAAACATGTCTATGGCCACCACCACCCCACCCAAGTGCCCAAATCCTTGACTCCTGTGCTTCATGCAAAATACATTTCCAATATATTGTTAAGGATAATGACACCTCTGCAAACTCCAAACAAAAAGCTGAATAATCATTAAACCTTTTACTTTTGCCTAAACGTCTTTTGAACAAAAGGAAAAGGCTCCAGTTACTTAAAATGTGTGAGTGCTAGAGATCTATGTCAAAAGCAGCATAAAGAAACCATTTTGCGATAATGTTAGATACCTGGTGGGAAGGAGAGCTAGCAACACCCACCCAAGTATTCTCAGGAGGGATTGCCAGCTGAGAAGAGCCTTAGGCTCCCGTGCAATCTTTTCACAAACCATTCTTTACATGCCTCCGGGGAGAGAGGTCCCAGTGGAGGAGAACTCAGAATTTGAAAAGATAGACTTGTTTTTTCTTCAAGAAGTATTAGGGAAACATCTAAAGGTCTCCTTCACAATAAACAGATCAAAGGCTGGTTCAAAGTCTGCATTTACACACAGCGTTTCTGAACTTTGCTACACATTAAAGTCATCTAGGGAGCTTTTGAAAAGTAGGATGCCAAAAAGTCATCCCAGAACAATTGAATCAGAATCTCTGGGAGGAGGAGCCCAGACATTTGTGATTCTGATGCACAGTGTTGCTTAACAATTACTTCTTGCCCTGGCCAGTGTGCTCAATGGTTAGAGCATCGGACTGCACACCAAAGGGTCAATTCCCGGTCAAGGGCACGTACCTAGGTTATGGGTTCACTCCCCATCCCTGGTCAGGGTGCCTGTGGGTGGCAACCAATCGGATGTGTTGCCCTCACATTGGAGTTTCTCTCTCTCCCTCCCTCCCTCCCTCC
>NW_005319380.1:0-1139 GCF_000412655.1 Myotis brandtii
CATGCTGGCATGGCTCTGGACACCGATGAGACTTATCTATAGCACGTGGGAGACAGGTCTTGAGGACGGCCTGACGCTATGGCATCGTTATAGATGTAGGATCTGCTACAGTTGGTTTTTCTCCATGCATGGGATTCCTACTCCCCTTCCTCCCCCCACCCCCAAATCACTGTTCTTGTACGTCGGAGAAGCAGCATCTTGGTCTGTCTGTCCAGTCCTCCGTCTGCCCGTGGGTTCCCGTGTTGGCTACAGAGACTGGGGGAAGAGGCTGGGGTCGGCATCTTGGCCGTGTAATGTATGCTAATTGAATTATGCGCCATCATCAAAATGGATTAGTTGTTGCAGCCCATCAGGAAAGTCTAAACCTCCACCGATTTAATTAACTTGACTGAAAATCAGATGAACAGAAAATAAAACTATCATTAGGAGCAATTAGTGACTGCTTAAACAGACTGCTGCCAACCAGTTTGTAAATAAACTCCCAGTCACAGAAATTAGCCAGAATTAATCAGAGGGAAGGGAGAGGAGGACGGACTAGGAAGATCTAGGTACACACATGTGGGTACGTGTACGCACGCTGCGTATGTACTTATATGCTTACAGGTACATGAATGTGTACATACACATGGTGTTTCAGTTTCAAAGACCTAAAGCTGCACAGGCCAATGTGGCAGCCACCAGCCACATGTGGCTACGAAGGACTTGAAATATGGCCAGTTCAAACTGAGGTGTGCTGTGAGTAGAAAATACACATCAGATTTCAACAACTAAGTTCAAAAAAGAATGTAAAGTCTCACTCACGCTTGCTTTACAGGGATAACATGTTCAAATGATAGTATTTGACTATACTGGGTTGAAGAAAAGATACCATTAAAAATAACTTCACCTGTTTTTTTATAAGTGTTTATTAAATTTGGCTACTAGAAAACTTAAAATTCCACGTGTGACTCACCTTAATAGTAAAATTATCTTCACCCTTTTCTTCCTTACCTAGTACTGGGCACCCGAGAAACAGCACTTCATAAAAGCTCTGCACATTCCAACTACCTCCTCCTGCCTTCTTAAACTCTTATAAAAAATAGTGTTCAACCCGGCCAGCGCAGCTCAGTGGTTGAGCTTCGACCTGTGAACCAGGAGGT
>NW_005319381.1:0-1140 GCF_000412655.1 Myotis brandtii
GTATTGTAGGGGAACTTGACCCCAGTGGCGATGGTGTTAGGAAAACTTCCTTGCAGAAACAATGTTTGAATTAATATCTGAAGATGAGTAGGGGTTCACTAAGCAAATAGAAGAAAGGAGAAAGAGAGGTCTAGGCCGTCAGTAGAGAATTTGCACAGGCTCCATTGCAGGGGCCATGACAGTTAAGGAATTAACAAAATTTAAAAAAAAAGAAAGAAACTGGGTTTTGGGGGCTCAGAGAGTGATAAGGAGAGAGTCACTCTTTTTGAGAAGAGGCTGACCATGCAGGGCTTTGTTGGGGAATTAGGACTGAATCCTAGCAGTGCTTAGAAGAGATTGGAGCAGAATACATGTGGGCAAAGAGGCTAGAACAGTGATGCAGAAGAGAACGAGGTATTATTCAGGTTCTGTTGTGACAGGTAGATGTGGCATTGGTAGAAGTGGCATTACTTCTAGGCTTCTTGATTAACAAGTGTCGAGAGTGTGTTCTTTTTACTCATAGTAGGTATTTGTGCTTTTTGAACTTTCCACCACTCATTTACCCCACTTCCATGTTAGTGAGGGAGTTAGCCCTTCCCACAACCAGTTCCTGGGATCTTGGTGGAGCTGACTAGAGCCTCAGCACCAAGGACAGCATGTGATTCAGACCTGAATGAAACCCCCAGATTCTCTTGGGACCATACAATTCCTTCAGGAGTGGGCATGTGATTTTATTATAGCAAATGAAATGCTACGAGACTATTGCTAGGATTTCTATGACAGAGAAAAACAGTGACTGGGACCTGCTGAAGTCATTTAAGCAATCGGTGGAGAAGAAACTGAAGCCAACAGCAGGAATGGATTTGAGAGATGGAGGGAAAAAATGCACTCAGATAACATACTAGTAGTTTGGAGCCCTGAGGGCAATCATGGCAGAGTCAGCCATGCCTTGAAATTTTCAGTTAAGGGAATCAATCAAGTCCCATTTTGTTAGAGCTGGTTTTTATTAACTTACTTATAGGACACGACCTAAAAAGAGGAAAGCTGTGATTTTCAATACAATCTTTAAAAGAGAATAATTTCATTATAAAAAAAGCTACTCTGGAGAACCAAGATGGCGGCACAGGTAAGCACCTGTACTTGCTGCCTCTCACAACCACA
>NW_005319382.1:0-1140 GCF_000412655.1 Myotis brandtii
CAGTCGGACATCCCCTGAGGGCTCCCGGACTGTGAAAAGGTGCAGGCCAGGCTGAGGAACCCCCCTGCCCTGCCCCCAGAGCAAGAAATTTCGTGCACTGGGCCTCTAGTTAGAATAATGAAAATCAAAAACACTGATAACACCACCAAGTGCTGATGAGAATGTGAAACAACACAAACTGTCCTTCATTGCCGGTGGGAGTGCAAATGGTACAGCCACTTAGACAGATAGTTGGCAGTTTCTTACAAAACTAAATATACTCCTACCAGCAATTGTTCTCCTTGGTATTGGCCCAGATGAGTTGAAAACTTATGTCACACAGAAACCTGCACTGATATTTATAGCAGATTTACTTATAATCACCAAAAGCTGGAAGCAATCAAGATGTCCTTCCGTAGGTGAACGGGTAAATACACGGTGATTCTTTAACACAATGAAACAGTAATCAGGGCTAAAAAGAAAGAACCCATCAAGTCATGAAAAGACATGAATAAACCTTATGTGCATATCATTGTGTGTAAGGAGTCAAACTTAAAAGGTTACCTACTGTATGATTCCAACTATATGACATTCTGAAAAAGATAAAACTACGGAGACATTCAAAAGATGAGTGGTTGTTTTTTGGGAGTTAGGGTAGGTGGAGCACTGAGGATTTCTAGGGCAGTGAAACCATTCTGTAAGTATTAAAAAAGTGGATACATGCCATTATACATTTGTTAAAACCTACAGAATATACAACACCAAGGGTGAACCATGATGTAAACTATGGAATTTAGCTGGTGATGAGATGTCTTAGTAAGTTCACTGATTAGAAAGATGTACCACACTGGTGTTGGGATGTTGATGGGGGTGTGGTTGTGGGTGTTGCTGTAAGGAATATATAGGAACTCTGTATTTTCTGCTAAATTTTTCTGTAATTATAAAACTCTAGAAAATAAAGTATATTTTTGAAAAATGTACAGTAACTTTTGAACTATGTTTCCAATAGATGTTCTTAAAATATTGTGGTTCATACCAAAACCAAGACTACTCTAGATTTTACCTATACTTGCAGTATCAAGGATCATGTTTTTCAGTTAATAACAGATTAGATTAAATCCTATGAAATCATTGATTTTGAGTTTTTTGACCTTTGAAAGG
>NW_005319383.1:0-1140 GCF_000412655.1 Myotis brandtii
AAACAATCTGCTGTTTAGGGGTAGAGACACATAGTAGAATTAGACATATGGACATTTTTAAGAGCAGAGAGGGGACAGAGCAAAACTTTTTGCAATGCTCTTTGATGCTCTTATAACCTATGTTCATGAACTGATTTTGCAAATGTAGCATTTATGTAAATCATCTGATAATTAAAAGTCCAAAAAAATGAATGATAAAACCCAGTGGATGCTATGCTTTTTCCATAAGGCACAAGAGAAAGAAAATTATAAGGCATGAAAGAAGTTGGAGTTATAGATGTTTGGGGTTTTCCCAATCACTTTAAATTTTTGTAAAAACAAATCTTACTAATGGTTAGTTCCTGCCTCATGCTGACAGTTTACAAATAAGAATAGCAAGGTCCCATTTCAGGGCAGACAGTGTGGAGCCCTCCTCAAAAGCATTTTCAAATTAGAGTGACAGAGCTTCACAAGCATTCCTGGCAGTAAAGGATAAATATTAATGCTTCAAGCAAACCATAAACTAGATCTATAGTCTTTCACTCACCCCACCCCACTGTAAGAGCAGAGATAGGCCTCCTGCAGCTGGACTTTGTGTCTCCTTGATTTTTTACACTCATATGTGGTAAAAGAACAATATGTAATTCTTGTTCACAAGAATTTATTCTATTGGTATACCGCTTCATCTGAGAAGATTATGCTCTAGGTTCCCCCAAATCCAGACATATAAAGATGTATATTGACACATGTTCAATAGAAACATTGATTTTTTTCTCTAAATGGTATATAATTGAGGAGGCCCAGAGGAAGTAGCATAGCATGGCTTGATGACAGACAGATCCAAATAATAAATTTTGGCTCAATTTGTAGGACAATTGCTTTCAGTTCCTTAAAGAATTGGGTTGCAACCTGAAAGATATGACAGGGGCTAATGCACCCATTCAGCTACATTATCTTTAGTTTGCTTCCTTATATCAGGGAGAATATCTTCAATTAAGATAGAAATAAAATGGTTCCAGTGTTCTAAATTTACAGTAGAGCTGTTAATGTATAGAATGCTTGTTCTTTACCTCTGGGTACATAGTTTCATTTTATTTTAGGGGAGGAAGCCTTTTTAAAAGTTCCTGTTGGCCCTAGCTGGTTTGGTTCAGTGGATAGAGC
>NW_005319384.1:0-1140 GCF_000412655.1 Myotis brandtii
TTATTGATGTTTCTATCTCTCCCTCTCCCTTTCTCTGTCTGAAATCAAGAAAAACATTATTTTTTTAAAAAGAGACACTCGTGCCTATATAAATTCTATCGGCCCCTTGGATGGGGCTCGGAGAATGCTCTCTGCTCTCACACAGCATGAAATGGTGGGGACAACACTGGATCAGCAGGTTTGAGCTCACATCCTGCGCCTGATCAGTCAATGGCTAAGTGGCAGCGGGAAAGGGGGTTGATCTGTGTCCCCATTTTCTCATCTGTAAAGTGGAATGACCTTGAACAGTACTGTGGGGATGACATGTATCTATATAGCCAATAGGAATGGAGGGCATGAGCGGATAATTTCCAAGCTGTGTTTCAGAAATTCCAGGGGCTCCACCAAGGGCTTGCAGGCTGTCGAGAGCGAACCTGATCGCCACTGCCCACGAGATCAGAGCAGAGCCACCTTAGGCTGCAAGGTGGGCTTCCTGGAATCCTCTGCAAGATCTCACTGACCATGAAAAGCGGAAGAAGGTGGAAAGCCACTGATACAAGTTCTTCATCCGAGTAACGACCACAATTATATGGTCATTTCAGATCTGTGCATGGAGTGTTCAGATTTGCGCGTGTAAAATACACGTAACCTGTAGCTGTGTCCATGTGTGCGTGTGAAGGACACATAATAAAAGCAGGCCTCTGCAACGTGTAAACTCTTTTGCTGCTCACACAGCCCCATGAAAACCTGTGTTTTGGCTCTCAGAAGGTGGGGCTTGGTTTTTTGTCCTTCCTAAATAAACATATCAAGTGATGCGGTTCATGAAATTGCGTGGTATGAAACAATATCTCGCGTGACATAGATACGTGACCCGTGCAACCGAACATTAAGCTACACAACATGAGTTCTCTTAATTATTAGCTGTCATATTGAGATTAAATTGGGCATTAAATTAAGTTTAAAGAGAGATTAAATTGTGACATGAGGTACAGTAAAGACACAATAGGCATTGAAAATAAAAGGCAATTATTCAGGATAAAACCACGGCATTGAGGATCTGAATACGTGTCTGCTTTGAAATTTAAATCCAAGTTTATTTTGGTCTAAAAATAGGGAAGAGGAGGTGAATCTCATTATCCCAGTCCCTTAATTTTAGAAATC
>NW_005319385.1:0-1140 GCF_000412655.1 Myotis brandtii
GGGGGAACAAGAGGTGCTCCATGCACTTCATGGTGACTGGTCACCTGTTCAGTCGTGACGGCACCTAGTTCTTTATATATATTAGGATTATATTATATCATATTATATCATATTATATTATATTATATTAATAAATATAAATTAATATATAAATGTCCATTTATACGCGCGTGTGTGTGTATTACACACACAATAGGACACATAACCTATTGAGTGTGTGGTTCTGTTTCTCTGGAGAACCCTGACTAACATAGGGAGGGTCATAGTGATAACTACCACCCTTTTCTTTAAAGCTGCCCCATGCCAGGCACTGCGCTAAGTGCTCAGTCAAATCATCTATTTGATTCTCACCACAACCCTATCAAACAAGCATTGTCAATGTTTGCACCTCATAATGTGAAAACCAAGGTCCAGAGAGGCTAAGTACTTAGCTAACCAGGAGTGGCTCTTGCCTCTCAGGGGCCAGTGATGCATTATAGAGAGATATAGACAGAAGTTAGGATCATTTTACAAGGTAGATCTTAATAAGATAACAGATAAGTCTTTGGAAATGTAGAGGACATTCTGGCTTCTTTAGGTCATACAAGGCTTGCTGGAGAATAGGTGCAAGCTGGGCTTTGAAGACTGGACAGGACTTGAACCCATGGACTTAGGGAGGATGGACACTCTAGATCAGCACTGTTAAGTGGAGCGATGATGCTGGTCATAGAGCAGGATGGTGATTCTTAATCCAGAAGGAGAACCGTTACTCAGGGCAAAATAAATGCCAGTGTCTACCACAGGATGACTGCAAACCAGCCCCTGCCTACACCAGGAAGGCCCTTTGACTTCCTTCGCTTGCTAAGGAGAGCCAAGCAGCTTCCACCTACAACCCAAGAACCAGCCCACGTGGGAGGGAAGGATGTGTGCACCACAGGCAGATCAGGGGACAGACAAGCACAGGTGTGTGGCCAGTGCACACCATCAAATGCTGGCCTAACTTTCTCTGCTAGTTTCACTGCTTTCTTCTGTAGGCAAACCTCCAAGAGCTGGCCAGAATCCACTGTAGAGCAGATGTACAGGGTGGGGCAAAAGCAGGCTTATAGCTGTTCCTATGGAAAATGATACATCAAATAATAACAATACAAGAATAAACTCTGC
>NW_005319386.1:0-1140 GCF_000412655.1 Myotis brandtii
GACAATCAGGGAAATCTGAGTGTGTTTGTGAGAGAGAAAAAGGTACTATCATTATGTTAAAAGACAATAAAAACATCCTTATATCTTAGAAATACATACTCAGGTATTTAAGACTGGAATGATATAATATCTGAAATTTGCTTTGAAATAAGCTGATGGGCAGAGGTGGAGAGAGGGGGTTATAGATGAAACAAGATTGGCCATGTATCGATCATTGATTAAATTGATGAGTACCTGGGGTTCATTATATCAGCTACTTTTGTGTATGTTTAGAAAATTCTATGATGTAAAGATTTTCTTTAAGTTTAAGAAAGAAACAAAAATTTAAGCTAGTTAAATATTAATCTAAAAACCCAAGTAACGTCTAAGTCATCTTTTTCTGTGCACAAAGCCACCTTCAAAGAAATCAGCAAAACTCAGTATTGAACTGCTCACACTTCAGGCTGCTAGGGAGCAGAATGGGTGCTAGTGGGTGGGTTGATGGAAATAGGCAGCCATCTACTCAGCATACACGGTACTTACTACCCAGGTGAACAGGCAGCCTCCAGCCTTTACTGAGGGCATTCTCCAGGGAATTCCCATCATTTGGGAAGGAGATGCGGGAACAATGCCAGTCATGCCCACTCCACCTGCGAGGTTCTAAGGTTGGGTGAGTTGCCTTGCTCACCAGCAATCCCTGCTGTAGGGAAGAGAGATCAGACTCATTCTGGGGCCCTGCTTGGGTAGAAATCTGAGGTCCCCTCTTCCTAGCTTACATGATCCCAACAGACCTCCTAAGAGTGTCTGCTATAGAGTTTTGAGGAGCACAACCTGGTCTCACCCACTCCAATCCTTTCTGTAAGGTCATGGAAGAGATTGCTTCCCAGGAGAAAAACATTGAATTTCTTGAAAAAGCCATCCTGGACCAAGAAGGGCCTGCCAAGGTGGCTCATACACGCCTGGGGACCAGGACGTGCCGGCCTAATGTGGAGCTGTGTCGCGATATGGCCCAGTACAGGCTGATCAGGGAGGTTCATGAGATCACCCACAACATTGCAAGGTAGGCTGGCGGCTGGGAGGGGGAGGGCCACTGGGGTTCCATGTGAACCCGGACTGTGAACAGGGCTAGGCAATGCCATCGTGGGGGAAGCCTGCCGGGCA
>NW_005319387.1:0-1140 GCF_000412655.1 Myotis brandtii
GTCCTGTTGAAGGACCCAAACAATGTCATCTCCCCCATTTTCATTCCCCGATTCTCCTCTTCTCCTACCTGGACAGTGGCATTTTCATGGAGACCTCCTGCCCATGTCCTCTGTAAATTCCAGGTCTGGATTTCTCAGACCAGCTTTCCTCGTGAGCAGTAGACAGGCTGTCATCAGTGCTAGCGCACATTGGTTCGTGTTACCATATTATATCCTTGTGGAAAAATTAACACAGAGCAACACAAGATGCCCACAGCTTTGACTACCCTCTCCCCAGCCCTGACTCAATGGGCAGTTTCCAATTCCAAGCTGAGCTGTGTGAGCTCCATCAAAATCATCCAGAGGACTTGTTAACACAGATTCTTGGCCTGCCCCTTGAGTTTCTGATTCTATAAGTCCGGGGTGGGGGCACTAAGATTTACATTTCTAACAAGTTCCCTGATGTGGTAGACTGAATAATGTTCCCGCCCCCGACTCCCGAAAAAGATATCCAGGCCCTAATCCTAATCCCTGGAGCCTATAAATGTTACCTTATGTGGCAAGAGGAACTTTGCATACGGTTTCAGTCAAGGATCTGGAGATGGGAAAATTATCCTGGATTATCTGGTAGCCATACATTTAACCTCGAGGGTCCTTATGAGAGGGAAGCAGAGGAAGAGTCAATGGCAGAAGAGGATATGGCAATGGCACAGTGAGGAGCAGAGAATGGAGCAGTGTGCCCACAAGCCAAGGAATTCTGTCAGCCCCCCAAAGCTGCAAGAGGCAAGAACAAATTCTCTACAGGAGCTTCCAGGAGGAACCAACCCTGCTGATACCCCGAGTTTAGCACCATAATATTCGGCTCAGACTCCTCAGACTCCAGAAATGTAAGAGAACGCATTTCTGTTGTTTTAAGCCACTTGCAAACTAATACAGCAAGTGATGCTGATATTGCTGGTCGGAGTCTGCACTTTGAGAACCCTGCACTCCGTTGAGCCTGGCCACACCTACTGCCGCTTTGAGGACCAGGGTGTGCAGGGACGGCCCCCTGAAGAGCTGATGACGATTCTGAGCAGTGTACTACAAGGTGAATACACACCATACCCACTCCCTCCCTTCTCTTTAACTCACACGATGGGAAAGAGCACAGCAAAGTGGTTA
>NW_005319388.1:0-1140 GCF_000412655.1 Myotis brandtii
AGTACTATACTGTTTTGATGACTATAAGCTTATAGTATAGTTTGAAATCAGGAAGTGTGATGTCTCTGGATTTGTTCTTCTTTCTCGTGATTGCTTTTACTATTCAGGTCTTTTGTAGTTTCACACAAATTTTAGTTTTGTTTTTTGTATTTCTGTCAACAATGACATTAGAATTGCACAGAATCTATAAATGGCTTTGGGTAATATTGATATTTTAACAATATTCTTACAATCCATGAAAATGGGGTATCTTTCCATTTGTTAGTTTCTTTCATTAAAGTCTTATAGTTTTCAATGTATAGACCTTTCGCCTCCTTAGTTAAATTTATGATGATGAACTTTATTGTTTTTTGATGCTAATATAAATGGGACTGTTTTCTTTATTTCCTTTCCTTTTCAGATAGTTTGTTGCTAGTGCATAGAAACATGATTGATTTCTGTATGTTGATTTTGTATCCTAGAACTTACTAAATATGTTCTAAATGTTTTTGGTGGAGACTTTAAAATTTTTTATATGTAAGATCATATCATTTGCAAATGAAGATTATTTTACTTCTTTCCTTCTGATTTGGATGTATTTTATTTCTTTATCTTGCCTGGTCACTCCAGTTAGGACTTCCAGTGCTATGTTGAACAAGACTGTGAGAGTAGGCATCCTTGTTTTGTTCCTAGCTTTCAACTTTGCACTGTTGAGTATTATATTAGCTGTGGGTTTGTGGCATATGACTTTTATTATGTCCAGGTATGTTCCTTCTATACCCACTTTTTTGAGATTTTTTTTTATCATGAAACCATGTTTTATTTTGTCAAATGCTTTTTCTTGTGAAGAATGTGTATTGTGCTGCTGTTGGATGAAACGTCTGTATATGTCTGTTAGGTCTATTCTGTTTAAAGTGTGGTTCAAGTCCAATGTTTCCTTGTTAATTTTCTGTTGGGATGATGTATCCAATGTTGAAAGTGGGGTACTGAAGTCCCCAATGATCTTTCTTCAGATCTGTTAGTATTTGCTTAATATATTAAGGTGTTTTGATATTGGGTCCGTACATATTACAATTATTATATATTCTGGATGAATTGATCGCATTATCATTATATAATGACTTTCTTTGTCTCTTGTTACCATTTTTGGCTTAAAGTCTA
>NW_005319389.1:0-1140 GCF_000412655.1 Myotis brandtii
TCTCTATCTGATAAATTGCTTGCCTCCATTTCATTTAACTCATTTTCTGGAGTTTCCTCCTGTTCTTCCGTTTTGGGGCTTGTTTCTTTGTCTCCCCATTTTGTCTGTCTCTTTGTAATTGTTTCTATCTTTTACATAGCACTGCTATGACTCCCAGTCTTGATGGGGTGGCCTTCTATAGTGGGTGTCCTGTGGCTCCCAGTGGTGCAGTCTCCTTGATCTCCCAGCTGGGTGCTCTGTGAATGTTTCTTGTGTGAGTTCTTTTGGACTCTGCTGTTGCAATTGGGTCTTGATTGCTAATGTCCCTTTTGTAATTGGGATTGACCCTCAGCCTGACTGACTATGAGGCTAAACCCTGCCCCAGGTATGCATACTACTGTGAAGATGCAGTCTCAAAGTATATTGATAGGCTCAGTGGCACAATACTTAACCCTTCAGGCTGGAGATAAACTTTTATCATCATGTATGTGATGATGTACAGGGGCTGCCCCACAAGGCATAGTTGTTCCCCAGAGGAAATAGAGGCTGCTGAGATCCACCTTTGGGTGTGCAGCTTGTGTGTCTAGTCGAGCTCTGATGTAGTCTGAGACCCACCACTCATTGTGTTGGCTCTGAGTCCTTTTGGTTGGGTTTCAGATGCAGGTCGCAGTCAGACATTGTGTATAACTATTCTTGGGCTGCTTGTGTATAGTCACCACTCTGTTCATTGTGTCTGTGTCCGCTAGCCCTGTATGTTCATGGGAGGGATCAATCTGTGTAAATGGGTTGGCTGCTTTTAGCTTAGAGCTGGGGGTAGATCTGTGGTCAGGCCCAGGATCCCTGAGGTCTGTCTCTACTTGTCAGATACTCTGTCTGCCCCCTAAGGTTGCCTGGTCTTCCTCCAAAGCCTTCCAAAGAGAGTCTTCAGGATGGACCTAGTCTAGCCTAGCTCAGGCTGGTGGGCCCTCTGCTTGGAGATTACATCGTCAGGCACTCAAGGAGGGGAAATTAGTCTCTGCTTCAAAGTCAAACTTTTCAGTCTCTACCTAAGGTGGAGACTCCAACTCTAATTCTTCCTGAGGTGGCCTGCTGCAGGCTTAGGTTGGGTACAACCTGAAGTCATCTCTGCAGGAACAGGTTCAGCTGCCCTGGGCTTGAGGA
>NW_005319390.1:0-1140 GCF_000412655.1 Myotis brandtii
TCATCCGTCCACTCACCAGTCTCATCACACTGTGGCAGCAGCCCATGTAGTCGCCAAGATCCTCCCAACAGTCCTTGGAAAAAATAGGCCAACCCTAATCTCAAGCTTGGCTGTCCTATCAAGGCCTGGATACGTGGAAGGCATCAAGTCTGTCCCTCAGGCCCAGGTAGAGGCCACCAGCTTTGGCTGTTTGGGGCTCCGTGCTGCTCCTCCCCTCCTCTCACAGAGACTGACATGGCCCAGGCCCTCTTACCTGCAGGGCTGCCTTGGCCTCCTGGAAGGAGTGGGTAAGGGCTTCCTTCTCTTGCTCCTGTGAGGCCCGGAGGACTGTAGGGAAAGGAGACCTCTGTGAGCTCAGACACCCAGACATGCCACCCTAAAGCCTTCTGGCAGGCCCACGGAGGCCAACAGTGTGGGGATGCTCTTATCCTTCCTCCTATCTCACGGGCGTGGGGCTGTGTCAGAAATAAAGTAGATATCTAATAAAAGCTCATGGAAATGGCAATAAATTATGTCCTGCGAGGAACCATGAACCCTACCAGATTATGGGTGCCACCCACGTGTCGCTGAGGCTAAGATCCAAAGGTCTTACGTCAAGCTGTTCATCTCAGTCCACAGCATGCGTGGAAAATGCGTGGGGCTGATGTTTTGTAAGCTGGGTTACCCAATCATGAAATCACTGAGGTATGACTCGTCAAACCACGGCACAAAACTATGGTAAGTACATTAGGTTTGGGGCCTGGAAGTCCACCTGGTCCTAATCCTGCTTCTTCAAAACTGAGGACCTTTGAGGTCACTTAAAATATCTAGAAGTCCTTTTACCTCGACTGTGAAAAGGGTCAATAAGCCTGACAACGAGGCCAGGACATGCAAGGACTTTGCAGGCTGCACAGTGCTGTGCAGAGCTGGATTTATTCATTCCCCAAATCAATAGAGTAATATTTTTCATCCCACCTCCTCTACAAAGTACCTTCTGGAAAATTCCAACCATGTCTCAATGGAAAGAAGACAGCACAGAAATGACCAATCAATAGTGGATGGGAAAGAGGACAGAGAGGACAGGAAAGGTTAATACAGCCAAAGGCCCAGGGACAGAGGGTCTGTCAGAGTGGGCAGTGACACAGAGAAGGGAATGTTCAG
>NW_005319391.1:0-1140 GCF_000412655.1 Myotis brandtii
GGGAGAAGCACTGCGGTTCTATTGGTGTGACCTCACTTGCCCAATGCCATTTTGGAGCAGCTGGTTTCATTTTTATTTGATCCCAAACATATAAAAAATCCTCAATGTTATATTTTCTTCTTTTCTTTTATGATCCTTTATCTTCCATATGTCACTTAGACCGCTCTGATTTTGAAGTCTTCTGGGTTTCTTTCTGGATCAGTTCTTGCAATATTACGGTGCTTTTCCTCTCCTCTCGGGAAAGCAAAGTTTTCTTTTCTTTTGAGATTTATTATCAAGCTTTTCTTCTAATATGGCCTCATATATGCTAGATTTAATACCAATTCTTTGACTTGGATTGCACACTGATGGCCCCATTTCCCAGTTCTTCATTTGTTATGTATTTTTCCTTTTTGCATATGTTTCATTTCCGGTCTAAGTCAGCATCTATGATAAGGATAGGAGTGATTATGTTCGAGTTTCCATCTTTTACAGAGGCTCCCTGTCTTTCACTTTCATTGTCTTCTTGCACAATAGCTAATTCTCACAGGAAGAAAAGATACTCAGAGTTTGTAAGGTTTGCTTCTGGCCATGATGTTAGAGCAAGCAACCAGATCTAATCTTCATAATTTGTAGCCAACATTCCCCTTGAGCCTTAGTCAGTCTTTGGAACAAGCCAACATGTTCAGAGATTTATTCTAAAATCCACAATCGCATGTCCCATTTCCCCTAGCTATATCTTTTAGGAGCAAGCAACCACACCAAAGTGTTACTAAAAGAAGCATTTAGTTTTATAGAAGATAGTTAAATTTTAAACGACAAATGAAGTAGATCTCGAACTATTTAAAAAGTGCTAAAGAAATGGTAGTATGTTTCAACTGTGCAAAAAAGAAAATTTATGTATTGTAACATGCACTTGGATTTTCAGCACAAATGGTTTAAATGACAGGAAAAAAAAATAATGATGACCCAATCCCATTCCAATGGCCCATTCCCTTGTGGAAATCTGTGTCTACAGTCCCTCTAGCTCGTTAGTGTGTGTCTTTTTACCTATTCTGGTTGGGTCTCAATATTTCCTAGCTCTCACTCTACAGAACTAAACTCCTATTTATATATGAAAATGACATTGACAAATACCTTCTTAAGATCAAAACTGAACTA
>NW_005319392.1:0-1140 GCF_000412655.1 Myotis brandtii
AAAAACAAAAACAAAAACTGACAGAACAACATTATGTCTTAGAACTTGGCATATTAACCATGCTGCTATTCCTTCATTAATATCCCAATATGCAGAAATGCATATTTCAGTTGATGATCTCTGATCAGTTCTTGGCGACTTTGCTTAAACATTACAACATCGCAGGCATCCCAGATTCTAGCTCCAAACGCCGAAAGGAAGCCTGTGAACCCCAGCGTGTGTTTAAGAGCGAGCAGGACCGTGCACGCTGCCCAACGCCTTGCTCTTTGCCCGCTGGCTCCGGCTGAGAGCATGCGTGGCGTTCTGAGAGCCAGAGCTGCACATGTGGGTCCTGGCAGGCCTGCGCCTCACAGGGGGCTCCTGCGGGACTCGGCCTTCTGCAAAGTGTTCTCACCTGCCCCTCAGCCAACTGCCTTTCCCCTCGTTATTATTAAGGGAGTCAAGTTGGCAGTGACAAGGGCCCTTGCTCTAATACTGAAATCATTCTTTCCACTACCGCATCGTTCCCCGGCGTTCTGTAGAATGCACTTCAGTCTAACAGGTTGGGAAAGACAACTGTCGGCAGATAGGAAGCAGTCTGCTCCATCCGCTCCGTGTAGAGCTTATACTGTGAAAATGCGTATGACGCTGTGAAACACTTGGACGAGAACAGGGAAGGGGTCTGGCCTCCTGCACGTAGCTGCGCACGTGAGTTCACCAAGGCGAATTCCACACGGAGGAGGCAGCTCTTTCATCTTTTTCCTGAGCACGCAACTCCCTAGCTATGCCCATGCTGTGTGGAAGGAGAGAGAGATATTATGATGAAGATAGCTTATTATTTACTGATCGAGAGCACTTAAGAAAGCCAGGGGTTGGTGCAAATAATTTTTTTTTTTTTTTTTACATTTCCCTTTTGGTTAAAAAACCAGGCCATGCCAAATGCACGTGAGATGAATACAGTATAAGGGACTACTTCTTTAATGTTTATTTCCCTGTCTATGTTTTCTTGTTCTGTATTCCTTTCTCTTTCCCGCTTTTCCTCTTGGGTCCTACCCTGTCGATTGTAGTTTATTTCCATCCATTTTTCTTCCTTCCCCGGGAAGACACATTGTTCTCTTTGCTGAATTACTTCCCTTTATCATGAGACCCGTGCCCACTCGC
>NW_005319393.1:0-1140 GCF_000412655.1 Myotis brandtii
GCATTAGGAAGGTTGAGAACCACTGCTCTAGGGCCTGAGGGGGTGATTTTGGTATTAGTTTTATTGTAGAAAATACCCAGATTTGGAACCAAAATGCTCCAAGAAATCTCCCCTGGAGGAGTTGAAGGGAAGACAGGTGGTTCTCCCGACGGGGAGGGGCCGGGAGATGTTATTAACACCCCCCTGGTTTCTGCATCTTCGGTGTTTTCCTCAGTGTGACTAACTAATATGCTCTTTGTTCTCTGTTCCAGAGTCAGAGACAGCCCTGCCACGCGGCGCACAGGTTTATAGCTCCGGGCAAAGGTTTCAACAAATATGAGCTCTTCACTCCAAAGTTTCCTCTCTGTGTGCTCCTGACCTAAGAACAGTGCATTCCTGTCTGTGGGTCTAATCCCGGGAGCCTGGGCAGCAGAGGCAGGAGGAGTTCCGAAAGGCCTTCTCATTGCTCTGGAGATAATGACCAGCTCAGCAGGCCAGTGCTTCCTGGGACACCCATGGACACTCTCTCTCTTTTTTTTCAAACTGATAATTGTGTCTGCACTGACACAGGCAGTGTCTGTGATAACTTCCACCTGAGGGGGTAAATGGACGGATCATAACCCACAGATTTGGTGAAAACACATTTCTTATCTAGGATTAGGTCTGATGATCTGGAACCTGCAAGTAACATAATAAAGTTTCTGATTCCCTATCTGGGATCTGGGTACATGACCTGGGACATAAATCAGAATCTCTCATAGCTGTATTGCCCTGCCCCATGCCCCACCCCTCCCATGAAGATCGGCCACAGGGAAGGTGCTTGAATTCTTTCTGGCCCTAAAGATGTCTCTGAGCAATCTGTTTCTTTAGCATCTCACATAAGTATGGCGGACACAGCAGAGAAAGCTCACCTGGGGCCCAACTACAGTGCCATCAGACAGACATCTGGATTGAAGCCAATGTAAGGACTGAACACATGCCAGTGAGCAGTTTTGTATAGAGCATTCATTTTGGAGTTCAGCCCCAATACTGGTGAAACTCAGTATTATATTTCAATCTGATTTACCACCAGGTCTTGCAGCGGAGTTCAGCTCTGGCGCTAACCTTTGAATGAATCACCTAATCTGGAAAGGGGCCAATTGGCCTATGGAGCACCTGAAA